>NC_053026.1:117266992-117566992 GCF_003073215.2 Triticum urartu | reverse complement strand
CCGACCTCATACGGTCAAGTCTCTGTGCTTAAGTGTCATCCCTGGATCGGTATGCTGACACACACAGTACTCGGGGATTTATAACAGAGGTAAATCACATGAATAAAGTAACGTAAATACTATTACCTCGACCAAATAGCAGAAGTAACAACAATGTTGTAGATTCCCATCAACACCAACGACAAAGTTGAGTGTAGAAATTGTAACCCTAATGTGTCACTTACTCGTCGTAAGAATTCTGCAACATGAGACGTTTCAGCCACAAAGGGTCAGTACATTCAATGTACTCGCAAATTCACAACATAACATAATGATGAATAATAATTATCACTACATGCATATTTGGCTGGTGGAAAAGCTCTATGGTTATAATTTTTTTGCGAAAAGCCAATTTTTTCCTACAAAAAGGAATATATTTTATTTAACTACAAAGTTGGTTGAAAAATTATTGAGAAGGTTCCTCCAACTCAATCCCAATTAAAAGTTAACAGCCCAACAAATTAATTAAGTAATGTGATGAGATCAACACGATAATTCAAGAACCAGATACTCAAGTTGTCCATAACCGGGGACACGGCTAATCATGATTAGTTTGTACACTCTACAGAGGTTTGCACACTTTTCCCCACAAGACTCGATCTCCTCCGTTGGATTTCTCGCACTACATGGTGTTTGACAAACGGATGACCGAGACACAGTCTTTCAGAAGCATTAACTCTCTACTCTGGATAGACTGTACCACCTACAACCCACTACATCTACTAGCCTACCTCTTCAAGAGCTTCACGCAACTTACTCAACTATGCCAGAGCCCATAATGGCTTGTGGCTGCGCACGGACGTTTCTAGCATGAATAATCTTATGATCCCTTTGAGCCTGGGTGGCGGGCCTTTGGATGATCACACTGGTCCTCCGGGATATCCTAGGACAACACTGGATTCTCCAGGTGCCCACAAGCAATCCACCCAGAAGTGTATTTAAGTTGCCACCTTAAGTTGAACCATTAATTAACAAACTCACATCTGTCATGAATACACTCAAACCCAATCTATGTCTATGAGCATAGCATTAGCAAATATAAGCAACATAGAAGTAACACCCATAGGTTTGATAATAAATAGGTGAATAGGTACTACCTCATCTACTTCCCAAAACCCACAATTTAATCAGATCCTAACCATGCAATTGTTTGAGGATTGATCTAATGCAATAAAACTAGGTAGTAAAGAGGTATGATCAAAGTGTTACTTGCCTGTACTTTTGATGAAGATGATTCGCACTCAAAACTCTTGATAGTTCTACTCGTCGCACTCCGGTCAATCTATCATAAGGAAGCAATAGTAACCACACATAAGCAATCACTCAAAAGATCGGAAAGAATGGAGAAAACTTTTCGGAAAACATCAAAACCAAGCAAATAACTCTTGCAATATAAAACAATTTCTAACATTACCAAAATTATGTGTATTTGGCCTTATCAGAAAGTTTAGGTCAAAAGCTTTATTTTGCAAAAAGAATCAACTCAAACGGAGTTATAAAACTCAAGTTATGATCAAACGAAGTTCAAATAAAAACTGTTTGAATTCTAATTTTAAACTTTGCAAAAACATGTTTAAGTTGATTTTCTGGATAGAGGGAATCATAACGAAGAAGTGGGCGTTGGTTTCGTTGGATTTGGATAAACGAGCGAAAAGTTGTGGGGGTTTGAAGATCAGGGGCTAAACTGTAAATAATACATCTACAAATAAGTCCCTGACTAAAACTAACAGAAAAAGAAAAAAAAACTAAATACCGAAAGTTCGTTACAGAATGCTAAAGAACGAATCTGTTCGCTGCCGAACCCTAGCTAATGAACGCTCGCAAAAAGAACGTTTTGAAAAAAAACAAAGACGCGATCTGGATGGTTGGATCCAGATCCATCGGACGGGAGGCGGCGGTTACCACGGCGATCGCCAGAGTCGGGGAGGACGACGGCGGCGGCTTCGGTCTCGGGCGAGGCGGTGGCTACGGGGCTCGGTGGCGCCGGGTAGAGGCACCGGGAGGGGCGGCGCGTCGCGGCGAGGAGGATGGCGGCGTAAGCAGCGGTCCACGCCGACAGGACGGAGCGGGGTGGAGGCGGCGGCACGAAGCGAGAAGAGAGAGGAGTCGGTGGTGCGTCGTATTTAAGGAGGGCGGGGCGGCTCCCGTCGCGTGGGTGAGGGAGCAAAGGAGGCCGGGGCGGGCACGGCCTACCATGGCGGCGCGGCGGCGTGCCCGAGCGGGACTCCCGCTTGGGAAGGAGAGGGGCGGCGCGCTGGAATGGGCCGCGGTTGCGGTCGGGCCTTGGGCCGGCCCAGTCGTGGCGAGGGATGTTTTTTAATAAACAAAGAGAAAAAGAAAATAAAAAATAAAATATTATATTATATAGGCATATAATATATCAAAATTTTTAGAAAATTATTTTCTATAACATGACCGTTTTTCTAGCATCAAATAAAATACACAAAAAATCAAATAAATCAAACAGCGCTACTGCTCTTAATAAAATCCAATAAAATCATTTTAAAAATACCAAAATGATTTAGAATTTATTTCTCTCCAATTTTCTACTGTAGGGAATCATGTTACCCTATTTTCCATATATTTTATTTTTGAAGAAAAATAATTTGAAAAAAACCTAAATAACTCCAAATTTAAAATAATTTCCAAAAGGAATTTAAATTTGATCCTTTTAAACTCCCAACTCATATGGCATATGTTTTTGAAGAAGTCATTTTATCTTCTCTCATGAAAATCATTGAGTTGCTTGAAGTTTCTGAATTGGAAAATATTTCCAAATGAATTCAAATATTTTCAAAAACCCTTTTCATTTATCTAAATGGAAGAAGTCATGTCATCTTCTCTCTAGGGTTTTGTATTTGAAAATAATTTGAATTCACGGAGATCATAAAAGCAAAATGAAAGTTTGGGAAAGTCCATTTATCCCCTCTCATTTAACTTTCAAAAAATTTCGAATTTCACTCAACTTCACACAATCAATGAAACAAACAATCATAACTATCTATTATTATAACATTCCAAAATTTAGAATTTTGGGATGTTACAAACCTACCACCCTTAAAATGAGTGTCGTCCTCGAGATTCGGAGAGGCTAGAAAGAAATAGGTTAGGTTTGGGGTCTTCTCAAAATCCGTCGATCATCACAGGGGGTCTGGGGTGCTACCACCCTTAGAAGCATGGTTACGATTCCATCAAAACTCATATACTCCATCCTTATCGTTGACAGGGCCAGTCTTCTGAGATCCTCGGGAAAATTCCTTCTCTGGGCTCTTCCGGTAGTGGCATAACCTTTTCCTTAATACTTCTGTCCTCTCATCCGGGTACGGTTTTGCTATGACTGGGTATTCATAACTGATGGGTCTGGCGCCAATACTTAACAACTATCGATATCTCATGGTGGTCAACAATTTATGGTTTCTCCTGGAGGAAATGGGTCTGGGTTGAACCTCACCGTATATCCTACGGTTGGCAACAGCTGCCTTGTACAAGGGAAAATACTTATACCATTCTAAGGTTCAAACAAGGTTTTGATCATCGTATCTCTACTATAGGTAAGTCACTCAGATTTACCATCCCACATAGCAAGGCGAATAATAAGAGTAAGTCGGTATGGTGATCAATCCACCCCGCACCCAAATCATTACCCTATATATTGTTTAGCGAATCTCACATTCTAACACCGGTCATCCTCACAAGCCTTGCAAAATTTTCTCTTGTCGGCGAACCAAGTTCGGATAAATCCATGGATTCTACAAGCCAAACAAACATCTATCGCTCCTTCACAACTCTCAGGTTTACGTTTACTCCTATAAAATCGTCGGTCGATAACGTCATAACTTCTTCCAGGGATATTCCTTCAGCAAGATTGTGCTTGCCTCTTGGCAGGTCCTGGGGCCTGTGGGTTATGGCCCATCTCATCACTTGAAATCCTTGAACATATCATCGGGCAACTGATCATTATTCCAACATCCAGCTTCCTAGCATACTTAAAATCCATCCAATTGTACTGTCTCTCTTCCTTCTATTGGCACCAAACTAAGACATGATTACTCAGACTCATCATGGAGTTGTAATTGCTCTATACTTCCAACACCATACCTCCTTTATATCCAATAGTACTTCATCCCTTCATATTCTCCGGGCATCCCACATATCGAGACAAAACTCCTTCTTATTTTGTCCGAAGTCCACTTCATGGAATATCATTATCCTTTCCAGGGGTCAAATCTCCTCACAAGGTACTACCACCCTTAAAATGCACAATTCTTCCATAGACCATATTTCTCATATCCTCAAAAATGGTCAAAAATCCTTCTTCATAGAGTAACACTCATAAAGATTCAGCGTATGAAATCATGACACAAGAACTTTATTGATTTCATGAATTCATTAAAATATCTCAAACTTCCATTCCATAACTCACTCCATGTCCCCCAAAAAGAATGCTTCCTACCACGTTTATTACCAATGTTAAGTTCTCAACTACTTAGCTCCAGCTTTCATCTTGTCGGGACATTTATTAGCATAGTGTCATGCTTCCTTGCAGCGTAAACAAATAGCTTCCGATAAGTGTTTAGGCTTCTTGGGGATGGTGTCCGCCCTTTGGGCTCTTGGCTTCCTCTTTCGACGTTTATTGGTGTATTTCTTCTTTCGACATTTATAGGCGTAATGACCTAAGTTCTCGCATCTGTAATAGGTGATATGAATCAGATCCTTCCTGGAATCCAATCTACTTCTCTTCCTAGACTTTTCCATTCCAATCAGGGCTTCTATTTCCTGTGGGTCATACTCTACTTCCTCTGTCAGGAATTCTACTAGATCCCCATTCAAACAATTCTGGGAGATGTGTCCATCTTCTCCACACGAATAGCAAGACTTGGTGCAGGGTTTAACTGGGTCTTCTTCGGTTGTGTCCTCCACCTCTTCCTTCATCACAGGTTCTTCTAAATTTTCCATAAGTGCTCCTTTCATTGCTTCTTTCTCCTGCTGGATGGTTCTTTTTACCATGGCGTAAATGTGACACTGAGCAGGGTAGTGGGTAGTCCCTTCACGCAAGGAACAAGTGATCTACCTAGTTGGGCATTCTTCAGTTGGGTGACTTCCTTCACAATTTGGGCATTCATCCTTGTGTTCTTTATGGGTGTCCTATTTCTCTGTAGAGCTTGCATGCACAAAGTTTCTTCATATCCTTTCCATAAGGCATCAATTTCTGGGACACAAACCGTGACTTTGGCAAAGTCAACTTAAATTCTTTCCAAGTGGTTACTCCTTGCCATCCATTTATTGTCTGGTACATCCTCTACCAAGTAACAACACCTCTTTCAAAGCACTTAGGAGCATGCTGGGTTATATCCTTTCTGACTATAGGGTTATTCTTCATGTGATCCTCCATGTTCTAAATCCATCGGTCTGTCTCCAATTGAGTCATCGGTCCAGAAAATATGGGTTCTTCTCCATTCATCCTCTATGGGGTCCATGGGTTTTGGGTGGGATAAGAGAGATAGAGAGGGATACACACAATGCAAACAATGGTTTTGAAAAGACAGATTTTATTTTGTGGCTGTCAAAAAAACATCAAACAAATGACAGCTCACAAACGTCGCATCTAACGTAGGTATATAACAGGGGTTTGGTCTTCTAAAGGTCAATAAATCTTCAAAGTCATCAAACTCCTCAAGTCTTGTTCATGCCTCCAATGACTTTTTCCCGATCATGCTTGTCTTTCTCAAGTTCTTTTGCCAGATCATCTCTTGACGTGAATTCTCTCGTGACATCCTTTAATATTCTTGAGTTGCATTCCAAACTTCTGGGTTTCAACATCCTTGGCATGAACCATGGTACTACTGTCCTTCAGTTCCTGACGGATCTCCTGTATCACGAGGTTTTTCTCCTCCAGCTTGGCTACTTTTAGCTTCTGGGTCCTAAGTTCTTCACGAAATGCTTCCTTGTCAAATATAGCTTCCTGAACGTTCATCTTAAACTTACTGATGTAACACTCCAGATCCTGGCGATACTCCAGCTAAGGTTAAAACTGCATCCTTTGCTGACAGATGCTCCTTCAGCCTTCTACCATCCAATCCTTCCATAGTTGATATCTCCTCCATTAGGGTTTCCTTGACAAAAACTTTGAGTTTTTAACTCTCCATGTTCTGGTCTTTCTCCGATACACCTTAAACTCGGGTATTGACAGCTTCAATAGTCTGACAAGTTCCATAAGGGTAACCTTCCTTAGTCATACAAAATCCGGAAATTCTTCATAGCCTCCAAATTCTCCTAGTCTTCGGAGTCTTCAACCGTTGCAGTTTCCATTATTCAGATGTACGATAAAATTTTCTTCATTCCAGAGTGGTCTTGGTTGTCTGATATCTTGTACTTCTTGGAGTAGTCTCAATAGTTGAATCTTCGTGGTCAAAAGGGGAAAGGAGTATAGTCTCACTAAAAGGGAATTTTTGAATAAGCTCAGAAGAGAAGAGAGATAAAAGATCTTTTTGAAAAGAAAGTTGTAGAGAAAAATCTTTTCCTATGGGTTGCTAGTTTCCAGGGCCACGTCCTACAGTCGACATGTGCTCTAATACCATCATGTAGCGACCCGACCTCAGATGGTCAAGTCTCTGTGCTTAAGTGTCATCCCTGGATCGGTATGCTGACACACACAGTACTCGCGGATTTATAGCAGAGGTAAATCACATGCATAAAGTAACATAAATACTATTACCTCAATCCAAATAGCGGAAGTAACAACAAGGTTTTGGATTCCCATCAACACCAACGGCAAAGTTGAGTTTAGAAATCGTAACACTAACGTATCACTTACTCATCGTAAGAATCCTGCAACATGAGATGTCGCAGCCACAAAGGGTCAGTACATTGAATGCACTAGCAAATTCACACCATAAGATAATGATGAATAATAACTATCACTACATGCATATTTGGCTGGTGGAAAAGCTCTATGGTTATAATGTTTTTGCGAAAAGCCAATTTTTCCCTACATCAAAGGAATATATTTTATTTTAACTACAAAGTTGGTTGAAAAATTATTGAGAAGGTTCCTCCAACTCAATCCCAATTAAAAGTTAACAGCCCAACAAATTAATTAAGTAACGTGATGAGATCAACATGATAATTAAAGAACCAGATACTCAAGTTGTCCATAACCGGGGACACAGCTAATCATGATTAATTTGTACACTCTGCAGAGGTTTGCACACTTTTCCCCACAATACTTGATCTCCTCCGTTGGATTTCTCGCACTACATGGTGTTTGAGAAACGGATGACCGAGACACAGTCTTTCAGAAGCATTAACTCTCTACTCTAGATAGACAGTACCACTTACAACCCACTACATCTGCTAGTCTACCTCTTCAAGAGCTTCACACAACTTACTCAACTATGCCAAAACTGATAATGGCTTGTGGCTGCACACGGAAGTTTCTAGCATGAATAATCTTATGATCCCTTTGAGCCTGGATGGCGGGCCATAGGATGATCACACGGGTCCTCCGGGATATCCTAGGGCAACACTGGATTTTCCAGGTGCCCACAAGCAATCCACCCAGAAGTGTATTTAAGTTTCCACCTTAAGTTGAACCATTAATTAACAAACTCACATCTGTGATGAATACACTCAAAACCAATCCATGTCTACGAGCATAGCATTAGCAAATATACGCAACATAGAAGTAAGCACCATAGGTTTGATAATAAACAGGTGAATAGTTACTACCTCATCTACTTCCCAAAGCCCATAATTTAATCAGATCCTAACCATGCAACTGTTTGAGTATTGATCTAATGCAATAAAACTGGGTAGTAAAGAGGTATGATCAAAGTGTTACTTGGCTGTACTGTTGATGAAGATGATTCTCACTCAAACTCTTGATAGTTCTACTCGTCACACTCCGGTCAATCTATCGTCAGCAAGCAATAGTAACCACACATAAGCAATCACTCAAAAGATCAGAAAGAATGAAGAAAACTATTCAGAAAACATCAAAACCAAGCAAATAACTCTTGCAAGATAAAACAATTTCTAACGGTACCAAAATTATGTGTATTTGGCCTTATCAGAAAGTTTAGGTCAAAAGCTTTATTTTGCAAAAAGAATCATCTCAAACGGAGTTATAAAACTCAAGTTATGATCGAACAAAGTACAAATACAAAACTGTTTGAATTCAAATTTTAAACTTTGCAAAAACATGTTTAAGTTGATTATTTGGATAGAGGGGATCATAACGAAGAAGTGGGTGTTGGTTTCGTTGGATTTGGATAAACGAGTGAAAAGTTGTTTGGGTTTGAAGATCAGGGGCTAAACTATAAATAATACATCTACAAATAAGTACCTCACTAAAACTAACAGAAAAAAAAAAAAAAAACTAAATACCGAACATTCGTTACAGAATGCTAACGAACGAATCCATTCGCTGCCGAACCCTAGCTAATGAACGCTCGGAAAAAGAACGTTTTGAAAAAAACAAAGACGCGATCTGGATCGTTGGATCCAGATCCATCAGACGGGAGGCGGCGGTTACCGCGGCGATCGCCGTAGTCGGGGAGGACGACGGTGGCGGCATCGGTCTCGGCCGGGGCGGCGACTCCGGGGCTCGGCGGCGCTGGGCAGAGGCACCGGGAGGGGCGACGTGTCGCGGTGAGGAGGATGGCGGCGTCGGCAGCGGTCCATGGCGACGGGACAGAGTGGGGTGGAGGCGGCTCCGGCGAGATGCGTGGCGGCGGCGCAAGATGCAGCGCGAAGCGAGAAGAGAGAGGGATCGGTAGCGCGCCGTATTTAAGGAGGGCGGGCCGGCTCCGTGGCGTGGGAGAGGGGGCAGAGGTGGCCGGGGCAGGCACGGCCTACCATGGCGGCACGGCGGCGTGCCCGAGCGGGACTCCCGCTAGGGAAGGAGAATGGCGGCGCGCTGGACTGGGCCGCGGTTGCGGTCGGGCCTTGGGCCAGCCCAGTCACGGCGGGGGAAGTTTTTTTAATAAATAGAGATAAAAAGAAAAGAAAACAAAAATAAAATAAAATATTATATAGGCATATAATATATCAAAATTTTCAGAAAATTATTTTCTAGAACATGAACATTTTTCTAGCATCAAATAAAATACACAAAAATTCAATAAATCAAACAATGCTACTGCTCTTAATAAAATCCAATAAAACCATTTTAAAAATACCAAAATGATTTAGAATTTATTTCTCTCCAATTTTCTACTGTAGGGAATCATGTTACCCTATTTTCCATATATTTTACTTTTGGAGAAAAATAATTTGAATAAAACCCAAATAACTCCAAATTGAAAATAATTTCCAAAAGGACTTTAAATTTGATCCTTTTAAACTCCCAACTCATATTTCATATGATTTTGAAGAAGTCATTTTATCTTCTCTCATGAAAATCATTGAGTTGCTTGATGTTTCTGAATTGGAAAATATTTCCAAATGAATTCAAATATTTTCAAAAACCCTTTTTATTTATTTAAATGGAAGAAGTCATGTTATCTTCTCTCTAGGGTTTTGTATTTGAAAAGAATTTGAATTCACGGATATCATAAAAGCAAAATGAAAGTTTGGGAAAGTCCTTTTATTTCACTCAACTTCACACAATCAATCAAACAAACAATCATAACTATCTATCTATACCTACTAATAAAGCAAGGTACGTTTCTCCAATTTTTTCATCCTTTCACCAGCGAATAATTTTTTTACTATCCGAGGTGGTACTAATTTTTTGTGCATCCATATGCTAGAAAAAGAAATACGGTTTATCCAGAATTTCGTACATGGTCCGCGTGCTATAGCCCAGTAAAGCCAGCCCACTTATTTCCCTGCCCATGCACCTGGGAAAATCCTACTTGCCGCGCGCGGCGACAGATAGTTGTAGGTTCTCACAACTTGCCCTGGACTGGGCCGGCCCGTTTTCATTTTTTCTGTGTTCATTCTATATTTAACATTTATATTCCGTTCTCTGTTTTTCCACTTTCTTTTTTAGTTTTTCTTTTTAATTTTCTTTTTTTTATTTTTAATTTTTTGATAAAATACTTTTGAATGAAATGTTTGGAATTTCAATTTTGATCAAAATTTTTAAGAATCCTCAGAATTCCAAAATTTTATTCCCATTTTAAAAATATTCAGATAGTAAAAAATTTTCATTCTGAAATTTGTTGAAAACGGAAAAATGTTTCAGTTTTACAAAATTGTTCGAGATTAAAAAAGCAATTGTATTTTAAAAATGTTCCAAATTCGAAAAAATTTCTTATTGTAGTGAAATGTTCATTAATTCAACATAAAAATATTTTAAATAGCCCCGTATTACCCTTTTCATATGGTTGTACCAATTTATAAATGTGTGTGAAACTACATGTACTAATAAGATGTATGAAGTATGGACCTATTATGTCGGGCGAAGGATAGATGTATTGGCACGTGAGCTAGCAGGAAAAAGACACTGTAATTTTTAAATGAAAAGTAATGTTCCCATTTTATTAAAAAGTTGTATTTTCAAAAATTGTTCAAGGTTCTAAAAAAATTGCATTTTAAAAAATGCTCCAAATTTGAAAAATATTCTTGCTTTAGAGGAATGTTCACAAATTAAAATAATGTTCGCATTAAAAATTACACATTTTCTAAAATTGTTCTGAATGGTAAACATGTTCCCTTTTTTTAAATCGTTCAGAAATTCAAAAAATGCTCGCATTCTTATAAAAGGTTCATGTTTTTGAAAAATGTTTGTGAATTTTAGAAAATGTTCCCGTTTCAAATTTTGTTTCTGTATTTGTGAAAATGTATGAAACATCAAAAAAAATAATTGCAATTATGAAAATTGTTTGGGATTTCAAATTTTGTTCATGTTTCCAAGAATATTCGGCAATTTATAGTAATAAATATTTTTTGAAAACTTGAAAAAAAGAGTAATCATAGAATGTTTTGAATCTGACGTTGCGGTATATTCTTAAATATTTACGTTGGCCATTGGTTAGCGAGACATGTTTAGTCGAGTGAATGGCAGCACTGTGTAGGGTGTTTGAGATCGTGAGTACGATCCTTCAGCTCATCTTTCTATCTGGATTTTTACCCATGCCTTACAAACACAAGTCGATTCGGTGTCTGAGAATCTCACACCCCATACAATTTAGCCAGCCCAGCTACCTAGGAAATAAGGAAAATAAAATATGTTCAGCTGTCTCATATTGCTCGTTTACATAGAGTCGTAACATTTTATATACGTGCAAAACTATATGTAGTGAACTGAATGAAGGATGGATGAATTAAACTGAAGGAAGCATGGATGGATTCGTAAGTGAGCTTTCGAAAAAAAGGGAATTAAATTCAGTATGTGAGCTAGATGGATGAATTGCTGGGTGAACTATCTACAAAAGGGCCCTAAATTTCTCAAGGATTCCTACTCGAGGCAAAGAGAAGAGAAGGCCCGACTACATGAGCTAGATGCATGAAAAAGAAAATACCTGGTGACTTCACACATTATGGAACTTCAGCCTTAAATCCCCTCCACCAAGGAATGCAAAATAGTGAAGTACAACTAACTCCGGTTATACATATCGGTGGCTTGTACATGGAAAAGAGAAGACCCAGCTAATTTCCATATTATTGAATTTCATACCTTAAAACCCCTCGAATGAATGAAAAAATATATTGGATAATTCACGGACCTTCTTTGGTGTGCGACGACGTAATAAAACTCTTAAATCCACTCGATCAATGAATGAAAAAATAGCGGATTAATTACTTCACACACGGAGAAACCCAGAACCAAAATGTTCCTTCTTGACGTGTATATAGGGTTTTTCTTGCACATATAATTCTCACTACATTAAGTGCACACTATTTTCCCTCCCGTTGCAACGCACTGGCATATGTGCTAGTTATTATAACATTCCAAAATTTAGAATTTTGGGATGTTACAATTAGATTCTACTCCGTATGATTTTGTAATATATGAGCACAAGGATGGCTGGGAAATGCAGGTACTCCTCCAGCACACCACCACATGTGGTCATGTCAAGATAACAGTCGACTGAAAATAAATAGGTCAGTCGATTTTTTAATGAACCGTACGATCTATAAGGAATGGGCAGATGGCCTTCGTCTACCTCCCGCCAGTCACTATTGACGATCTTTCTCGAACCTTCAGCGACCACCGGCCCAGACCCCTGCCTCCACCACCCCGCCCTCCCCTCGACATCACACCACCGCCGTGCTTGGCAGCGCCCCCAGGCCATCCCTTTAATCCCGGCCGACCTCCAGATCGGGCGCCAATAGCTCTAGGCCCTACACACCCCTAAGATAAACACCGAGGCGCAGCTTCCCGGGCGTAAGAGGCGGACTAGCGCCTGTTACGCCGGGGAATGCTTCCGTTAATTGGGAATCAACTGACCAGGAATTCAAATTCAGGGGGGCGACAGACCTCTAGCTAAGGTGAAGTAGTATATGAGGAGAAACCTTGTGCATCGCAAGTTACTAGGAATATCTAGTATCAATAAGAAGTGTTCAACTAGTGTCTTCTGTGGGATGAATACCGTGCAAGCAGACACATAAGATTTGCACGAATAAGGGAAGAGGATTACAATTTTCGGTTGCCGGTGTGGTCCCCTCCACATGTCGCGCCGATCTTCTTCTTTTTACCGGGGAAATTGATGTTCTGGAGGGTGCATGCTTGGACGAACCAATGGCCAAATTGTTGACTGTGTTGCTGTGGCCGTATGTCAGCGGAGGGGAAGCAGATCTGAGGCGGCGAAGGACGTCGTAGCAGGAACAGCTTCGGTGCGGTGGAGGGTGGCAAAGTTGGAGCGTCAGCAGTGAGGCGCAGGACGACATGGTTGAACTGGCCCGGGTACGGACGGCTCGGCCTCGCCTTTAACTACTAGCCGTGGAGGGCGTTGCGGTTGAGGTTGTGGTGGACGACGACGTCGGGGTATGTGCTCCGGCGTGATGGAGGAGGGCGGCGGTTGATGGGTGGAATGGGGTGGCGGACGGAGGATGCTGGGTTTCGCGGCTGGTGGAGAGGTAGTTTTTGCGCCCACGGAGTACGAATGGGAATCAGACGGGTGGGTGGGGGGGGAGAACCATGTTTCGGTCTGGGACGCGCTTGTTTTTGGCTTTTTTGAACAGATGATGGGACGCACTTGTTTGAAATTTGGGGAAAGTACAAACTTTGCCCCCCTCTTAAATTTCGGACCTACTGCGGGTCGGGGGTAGGATGGTAATCCCAGGTGTCCCAAATAGTGGGTGGGAGTGATTTCGGCCGCGCGCATGTGTGCTTAGGCGGCCATTGTGTATGAATGTTTTTCAGAGGCGGTTGCATGGCGTCTAGATGAAGCTACAAACCTACCCCGGTTTAGACCTTTGGACGTCGGGCCGGTAGGTTTCACGGGTCGGGCCGGATGGTAATCGTAGTTATAGTAATTTTCTTGTACTACCAAACATTGGTCTCACGTGGTTTCGGGCGAGTAGAGGCTCTTTTGGCGCTTCGTTCGAAATTTTGAAACACAAGCATTCACGTTTCGAGTACTCTTGAACTTTGAGGATTGACCTCAATAGACAACGTTAAATTTGACCTTGTATGTTTGAAAACCTCATTAAATTATCCACTTCTTTTTGAAATTTTGACACTTGAAAATCCTATAACTACGATTATTTTGGAATGGAGGAGCTAAATTAGAATCTATTTTGTACACGACTACATATGCTATTATGTACAAAATCAGAGCAAAGATTGGTGCCCCCATAATTTAGGTATGATTTACAAATGCCATGATATCAAATTCAAATAATTGAATGGACTTCATGTTGAATTCGATTTTTTAAAACCACCTTAAGTTGAATTCAAATGTATGCTAGTTCATAGGTAGCTATTTATAATGTTCATTGTGTAACTTTTGTATGTATAATGTGCTTTACACACACAACATGAACTATACTCACGTTTATATTCGATTGCCAAAGCGATGCATTGTCTGGAGTTCAAAATGCTAACTATGTGGATCAATTGTGTCGAATAATAACATAGACATGCTCAAATTCGATGGAATCTAGATGTCTGATGGATCAATGACCGTTCCTTACACGAATTGCAAATATCATGATCCCATCCTAATATTTGGATACAATTTATATCTTTAATCAATGTGTATAGTAGTCTTGTACGTGTAGTTTCAGTCTCCATCGGTGGTCTCTCACACATGCTCACACACTCTCTCCCGAGGTGTCTTTCTCGCACACATGCTCTCGATATAACCCTCCCTCCCTCTCGTAACCATTTACAACTATTTTCACTAACCTTTATCACAAGCACTCTTCCTCTCGCAAGCATAAACACGCACAATCCCCATCGACCCTTTCTATATACATAGACTTGCCTATGTGTCTCATGTACGCACATTATCTTTAGGCCTGTTGTCGGTGTCAAAACCGGCGGATCTCGGGTAGGGGGTCCCGAACTGTGTGTCTAGGTCGGATGGTAACAGGAAGCAGGGGACACGATGTTTTACCCAGGTTCGGGCCCTCTTGGTGGAGGTAAAACCCTACGTCCTGCTTGATTAATATAGATGATATGGGTAGTACAAGAGTAGATCTACCACGAGATCAGAGAGGCTAAACCCTAGAAGGTAGCCTATGGTATGATTGTTGTTCGTCCTACGGACCAAAACTCTCCGGTTTATATAGGCACCGGAGAGGGCTAGGGTTACACAGAGTCGGTTACAATGGTAGGAGATTTACATATTCGTATCGCCAAGCTTGCCTTCCATGCCAAGGAAAGTCCCTTCCAGACATGGGACGAAGTCTTCAATCTTGTATCTTCATAGTCCAGGAGTCCGGCCGAAGGTATAGTCCGGCCACCCGGACACCCCCTAATCCAGGACTCCCTCAGTAGCCCCTGAACCAGGCTTTAATGACGACGAGTGCTACGCGCAGATTGTCTTCGGCATTGCAAGGCGGGTTCCTCCTCCAAGTACTTCATAGAAGATTTTGAACACAAAGGTAGTGTCCGGCTCTGCAAAATAAGTTTCCACATATTGCCCTAGAGAGAAAAACATTTACACAAATCTAATCTGCTGACGTATTCCGTAGCGTGACACCACACCACGGCCAAGTCTTTATTCGAATCGTTTTACTGTCCCACCTCAGCACGTTTAGTGAGGCAGTTTCCTTGGCACGTCTTGTTAAAGCATAGATCGTGTCCCCTTATTCCGGGATTCTCATCAATACGGGTGTGCGTAACCCAACCGCGCCATTGACTGCGGCGCTTGGGAGATAAGCGAGTTTTACCAGGCTGGTGGGGGCGCATAGTCACGTCTGCCCATATAAGGGGATAAGGATCCACCTTTTCATCCACGCCTTCTTCCTCCTTTGCCTATCCATTTCCGCGCACTCGAGGTCCAGCGCCCAAGTACGCACACCCCACCTCAACCTTCTCCAGCCATGTCCAGAGCGGGAGGCAAGTGGATGGTCTCCTCCATCATGGAGGGACACATCAAAAGACTGAGGAAGGCCGGATACTTGTCTAATGACATTGCGCACCAGCTTCCCGAAGAGGGGCAGCTCATCCCCACCCCTAGGCCCCATGAGAGGGTGGTGTTCCTCCCCCATTTCCTCCGCGGACTGGGCTTCCCTCTCCACCCATTTATCAGGGGCTCATGTTCTACTATGGCCTGGATTTCCACGATCTGGCCCCGAATTTTGTCCTCAACATCTCGGAATTTGTCGTCGTGTGCGAGGCTTTTTTCCACATCCGCCCCTATTTAGGCCTATGGCTCAAGACTATCAATGTCAAGCCAAAGGTGGTGCGCAGCACCCAAGCGGAGTGCGGAGGCGCCATGGTGGGCAAGATGCCCAACGTCCTATGGTTCGAGGGCTCCTTCGTGGAGTCCCTAAAGGGGTGGCAGTCGGGGTGGTTTTATCTCACCGAGCCGCGCGACCCTGAATGGGTCGCAGCCCCCGAGTTCCGATCCGGACCCCCTACGCGGCTCGCCTCCTGGAAAGAGACGGGCCTGTCGTGGGGTAAAAATGCAGAGATGACCAGACTCCAAACATGCATCCAAACCCTGGTGGACAGGAATCTCAAACTTGTCAACTAGTCCAGGTTATGCTCATCCGTCGGATCCTCCCGTGTCAACAACGGGCTTTCAACCTGTGGGAGTTCGACCCGGCGCGGCACCGAACTCTGAGCAGGCTCTTCGACACGACGTACGAAGATGCCTGGAAGGTGCTTTTCAAGGGCGCCAAGGCCCCCTCATCCGCTACCGAGGATCGCGGATTCAGCACGCAGCGTCACGCTCGTGCGGTAAGCTGTTTTCACCTTTTACAGGGTATTAGTTTTTCATAGTTTGACTCCATGTGGGATCTAAGTTCCCTTACCTTTCACAGGATTGGCAGGAGACGTCCGGACAGATCAACTGTCCGGCTCCTTTGCCTGACGGCCCAGCGGACGCTCACTTGGTGAAGCTGCTGGTTCCGGCACCTTACGTGGTGCCGGAGAAGAAGGCCAAGAAGAAGGCCACGGGGACTCGAAAGAGTGCCCGGCTCCAGGAGGTGTCAGATTCACCATCCGACGACTCCAAGGCGCTCCTCCCTTGAAGACGAGGAGGAAGAAGAAGAAACCTCTCCCCCCAACGGGGGGAGGGAAGAAAAGGAAGGCTGCCCCAACTGGGGAGGCCGAAGGGTCCAAGAGGGGGAAGACCCCTCCTCCGGACTACTCCACCAATGCCGACGATGGCAAAGAGGAGTGGCCGCACAGGGCCAATCCCCTGGAGAAATCGTAAGTATCCGGATACCAGAGTGATTCATAGTATTCCCCCATTGTACAGCTTTTCCTTACGTTGAACATGATTGTGTAGTCCGCCCAAGGCTGGGCTCGACGAGTCGTCGAGCGGCTCCCTGGACTCGTCAGATGTGAATTCGTTTCCAACGGCTTCTGCCCCCCACCCTACAGACGGCGCCGAGGTGGCGTCCCAACAGGTTCCAAGCCTGGAGGAGGTGGTCCTGGAGGCGCCGCGAGGCAACCTCCCGGACTCCAGGCGTAAAGGGGATAGAACCACCAAGGGCTCCAAGTCCGGCCTTGAGCCGGACACCGCGCCGGAACCTTCAACGGTTTCGGACTCCGGCAGGCAGCCTCCTTCCAAGAGGAGCAAGTCTACCAAGCCGGTGACCTCCATCCAACCGGAGGCACCGGACAATTTGCTGGAGACGCTTAACGGCGCCTCCATCGACGAGGAGCACCGCACTATTATGAGTGCGGTGATCCAGAAGGTTCAGTCCACCAAGAGCAGACTGACTGAAGCCTGTGCCAGCCTTCTAACAGGCTTTGAGGTAAGTAAAGAATATGTAAAAAATATTACCGCATAGACAGTAGCCCCTGATGCTCTGTTCGATGTTCGAAAAGAAAAGCCGAATAGAGGATCTAATAATCACAGGAGTCTAACATAATCAAGTCAATATGCGTATGCAGGCTTCGCTGCTGGCCTCCGCCGCACTGACCGCAGAGGTGGATACGCTGAAGCAGAACCTCGAGCGGTCCGAGCAAGAGCTCGTCCTAGCCAAGCAGCAGCTCGAGGAGAAGGAAGGTAAGAAATACCTTATTGAAATATGTGAAAGGTGCAATTGCAAAAAGTGACAGGATTAACGCGGCCACTGTAGGGGCCACAACTGAGGTGACGACCCTTAAGCAAGCGCTGTCCGAGGCCGAAAAGCGGCCACGGAGCGCACCGAGCGGGAGAAGCATGACACGCAGGTTGGCAAGGTGCGGCAAGAGCTCCAGGCTCTCATGAAAAAACATGAGAGTTTGGAGCTTGACTCGAAGACGCGAGACTCTGAGCTCGCGGCGGCCATTGAAGATGCCAAGTCTGCCAAGGCCGAAGCCCATAAGGCCCTCCAGGAGGTTGAGGCAATAAAAAATATAGCGGCGGGTAAGGCATTCTTTATGCAAAAGTGAATTACATGTCACTTACCCGAATCCGGAGCTCTCCAGGAGCATTCACAGGCTTGCCCGTAGCGTGTCGGATGCCGCCGCCTTCTACCGAGCCGAGGAGGAAAGCTCGACGGAGAAGGTGTTCTAGTCTCAGTATGCTGAGGCCGAACACCCAGTGCCCTTAAGCGACCAGCTGAAACAGCTGGTCGAGCTCCATAAGGTGGTTGAACAGGCCATGAAGGGCCTCATAGTCCATCTGTGGCCTGGAGAGGCCATGCCTGGGAGCTACTTCAGGCTGGTGAGGCGGCTGGTGGAGGCTTGTCCAAGGCTCGAAGTCATCAATCGCTCCGTATGCATCGAGGGTGCCCGTAGGGCGCTTGCCCGTGCGAAGGTGCACTGGGGCAAGCTGGATGCTGAGAAGCTTGTGAAGGACGGGCCACCGCCGGGCAAGGAGCATCGCAAGCCGGAGATGTATTATGAGGGTGTTCTGAAGGGTGCCCGCCTTGTGGAGTATGAATGTTCTATGAATGTAATTTATCAGTGAACTCGCTCGTTTTGTCCCGTGTGCTGAAAACTTGTTCATGTGCGCTAAGCAATGCTTTTTGAATTAAAATATTACCTTCTGTGCGGCCGTTTATCAAATTTGAGAGATGGTGAGTCGTCGGCTTCTGCCCCCATGGCACGAGTGCTGGGGTGTTCGGGATAAACATGAGCGCTCTTTTTCCCATTCTTGGGTCCTTCGAGGGAGGCGCTCAACACAACGAATAAGGCAATCAGACTATAATGCTTGAACACTCTCACTTAGCCATAGAATTCTATAATTTTAAATTTCGGCGAAGCCCCTAGTGTTTGGAAGACCGAGTTCGGGGCGCTATCCACGCCGAGGCCGGACAAAGCCGACTCCTCGCTCTAAGCAGCATAAGTCTTTAGGGACTCGAAAACCTCACGAACATCGACCAGCTCTCGCCTCATCATGACGGTCAGTTTTAGCTTTCTCTACTGAGGTGCTTAGCCCAGCTCAACTAGGGCACAATCGCAGTAGTTCTCCTAGTGCTACCTTAGCCGATATAACGGAACGTAAGGTACCAAAACATAGGAGCCGTGCAAACCCATCTATTGACCCAAGACATGATTTGGAGCCGATGCATATAATGCTATAAGTTCGGGGTGCCGCACTTGTGAAAGTGTTCGGACTTCTCACACCATGTTGTGGGGTACTTAAGCCCCTGGCGTATTGGTTGTACCAAAGTGTACGGGTGCAACATGTCATTAATGAACATATATTCGTAAAAAAGAGGTAATGCGGTAATAGACGTAAGCTATGCATTATTTATTTAAAAAAGTTGTGATCAAAGCAGAACGATACAAATAGTGCGATAAGCAAAAGATGGGACTATCAAATATGTCCTTTCCAGGGGCGAGCTGCGGAATGTTATGCGAAACAGGTATACTGCTCGTTATAGAGACCACCTTAGAGTTCCGTAGTGAGGCGTAGGTTTCTGCTTCCCTGGTTGTATCGTTTGTCCGGCAATTGTACTGCCGGACAAGCCTTCCGAAGAATGGAGTCTTGAAAATAAGAAAAAATTTAAGAAATCGGCAGCCCCTAGTGCTGTTTAAGCCGCGTTTCGGGCTTGCCGTGATGGTGCCCCTCCCCCTGTGCCCATGGTATTTCCAGAGCGTAGTTATGTACGCGCGGCACTGGTTTCGCAAGTTCGCGAGGGCTGGGGTTGGGGCCACATTTCTACGCTTGCTCGGAACGTGCCAGGCGATCTTGTTGTAGGTTACTTCGGGCATGCTTGATGGTGTCCGGTCATTTAATGGCCGGACTGGAGAATTACCTTGAGAGGCTGCTTTGTACTTCCGCTGCGATAGCTGCCGTATGCTCCTCTGTTCGGAGAGAGCGTTCGGTGTTTACATTGACCGTGATGACGCCTCGAGGGCCTGGCTTCTTGAGCTTGAGGTATGCGTAGTGCGGCACCACATTGAACTTGGCAAATGCGGTTCGCCCGAGCAGTGCGTGATAGCCACTGCGGAACGGGACTATGTCGAAGATTAACTCCTCGCTTCGGAAATTATCCGGAGATCCGAAGATCACTTCAAGTGTAACTGAGCCTGTACAGTTGGCTTCTACACCTGGTATGATGCCTTTAAAGGTCGTTCTGGTGGGTTTAATCCTCGAGGGATCGATGCCCATTTTCCGCACTGTATCCTGATAAAGCAGGTTCAGGCTACTGCCGCCGTCCATAAGGACTCTAGTGAGGTGAAGTCCGTCAATAATTGGGTCTAGAACCAATGCGGCGAATCCTCCATGACGGATACTATTGGGGTGGTCCCTTCGATCAAAAGTGATCGGGCAGGAAGACCATGGGTTGAACTTTGGGGCCACTAGCTCTATCGCGTATACGTCCCTTAGCACACGCTTCCGCTCCCTCTTGGGGACGTGGGTTGTGTATATCATGTTCACCGTCCGCACTTGTGGGGGAAAACCTTTTTGTCCACTGTTGTTCGGCGGTTGGGGCTCCTCCTCGTCATCGCTATGCAGCCCCATGTCTCTGCTTTCGGCATTTAACTTGCCTGCCTGCTTGAACACCCAACAATTCATGTTGGTGTGATTAGCTGGTGTTTCGGGGGTGCCATGTATCTGGCATGAGCGGTCGAGTATTCGGTCCAAACTGGACGGGCCCAGAGTATTTCTTTTGAATGGCTTTTTCCGCTGACCGGGTTTAGAGCCTCTGAATCCGGCATTAACTGCCGTATCCTCAGCATTGTCGCCGTTAATGCGGCGCTTTTGCTTGTTGCGACACGACCTGCCACCGCTGTCCTTGGTATCCGAATTACCAGGGCTCTTGGTCATGTTATTGCTGCGAGCTAGCCAGCTGTCTTCTCTCGCGCAAAAGCGGGTCATAAGTGTCGTGAGGGCTGCCGTAGATTTCGGCTTTTCCTGTCCTAGGTGCCGTGCAAGCCACTCGTCGCGGATGTTATGCTTGAAGGCTACTAGGGCCTCTGCGTCCGGACAGTCGACGATTTGATTTTTCTTGGTTAGGAACCATGTCCAGAATTGTCTGGCCGATTCCTCTGGCTGCTGAATTATGTGGCTTAGGTCATCGGCGTCTGGTGGTCGCACATAAGTGCCCTGGAAATTATCGAGGAATGCGGATTCCAGGTCCTCCCAACAACCAATTGATTCTCCTGGCAAGCTGTTAAGCCAATGCCGAGCTGGTCCTTTAAGCTTGAGTGGGAGGTATTTGATGACGGGTAAGTCATCACCGCGGGCCATGTGGATATGAAGGACATGGTCCTCGATCCATACCGCAGGATCTGTTGTGCCGTCATATGATTCGATGTTCACGGGTTTGAAACCCTCGGGGATTTGATGATACATTACTTCATCTGTGAAGCATAGTGGGTGTGCGACGCCTCTGTACTGGGCTATATCACGACGCAGCTCAAACAAGCTTTGTCTACTGTGTTCGGCCCGACCAGATTTACTATATCCGACGTGATGAGTACCGTCTCGTGCCGTGGGGCGCCCACATGATCCGTAGATCGATCTTGTTTTCCTTTCCTTGTCCTCCAATGTGTCTCGCAGGTCTGGCGCATTTTCCCATGCCTTGGTAGTTTTTTAGCGGCGCCGGGGTGCGACTTGAGTGGAGGGCCAAGAGGCCTCTCTGTCGCGGCCACGGGGTGGCCGGTCGGCCACATCATGCGCTGGTGATGTAGGTTTAAGTGCTTCATCCTCTAATTAGGGTAGCAACCTGCGCTTTGGGTAGCTCTTGGAGGGGCGTTCGAGTTCATACTCTTTGGCCGCAAGGACTTCAGTCCATCTATCGGCTAGCAAATCTTGATCAGCTCTAAGCTGTTGCTGTTTTTTCTTGAGGCTGCTCGCCGTGGCCATAAGCCTGCATTTGAAACGCTCTTGTTCGACGGGATCCTCCGGCACGACAAATTCGTCGTTGTCGAGGCTTGGCTCGTCTTCGGAGATAGGCATATAATTATCGTCCTCGACCTCTCTGTCTGCCGCTCTCTCATGAGGGCTGGCTTTTCTATCCTCCTGTGCTGAATCTTGCTGGAGGTGGTTGTCTTCGGCACTGTCCGTGGTGTTATTATCCCCCGTGCCGGAATCACCGTTTTTGTTTTGGCAGGATTTAGAGCGGCGCCGCTGACGCTGGCGCTTAGGCTGCTTCTTGGAGGGGTCATCCTCCGCTGTTCCATCGCCATTGTCTTCTTTTGGGGTGTCCACCATGTATATATCATACGACGAGGTGGCTTTCCAGTGCCCTATAGGCGCTGGTTCTTGATCGTCTCCTGCATCGCCGTCCATACCATCGATGTCTTCGGAGTCGAAGTCGAGCATGTCGGTTAAATCATCGACAGTGGCTACGAAGTGGGTGGTGGGTGGGCCTTGAATTTCTTCATCATCCGCATCCCAACCTTGCCGACCATAGTCTGGCTAGGGCTCTCCTGACAAAGAGAGAGACTTTAGTGAATTTAGAATATCGCCGAAGGGCGAGTGCTGAAAGATGTCTGCGGCGGTGAACTCCATAATCGGCGTCCAATCGGGTTCGATTGATCGGGGTGCGGAGGGCTCGATGTCTGGAGAGGAGTCCGGCTCCTTGGAGTCACGGGCTTCACAGAGAACAGGGCTGGTGTTCGGCTCGATCACCGTAGAAATTGCAGCCCCTGAGGCGGTGTCTAACCACCCATCCTCGGTTGGTGTCATCAGCTCCGAGCTAGGGGTCGGAGCAGACACAGGTGCGGCCTCCAGGGCACTGTTCGGCGACAGAGCTAAATCATGCCCATCGTGACAGTGCGGCGCGCTCAGCTGTGGCTCGAGTCCGTCGAAGATCAAGTCTCCGCGGATGTCGGCCGTGTAGTTCAAATTTCCAAATCTGACCTGATGGCCAGGGGCGTAGCTTTCGATCTTCTCCAGATGACCAAGCGAATTGGCCCACAGTGCAAAGCCGCCGAATATGAAGATCTGTCCGGGGAGAAAAGTCTCACCCTGGATCGCATCGCTGTTGATGATCGGAGAAGCCATCGGACCTAAAAGCGACGACACAGAGGAACTCTCAATGAAAGCACCAATGTCGGTGTCAAAACCGGCGGATCTCGGGTAGGGGGTCCCGAACTGTGTGTCTAGGTCGGATGGTAACAGGAAGCAGGGGACACGATGTTTTACCCAGGTTCGGGCCCTCTTGGTGGAGGTAAAACCCTACGTCCTGCTTGATTAATATTGATGATATGGGTAGTACAAGAGTAGATCTACCACGAGATCAGAGAGGCTAAACCCTAGAAGGTAGCCTATGGTATGATTGTTGTTCGTCCTACGGACCAAAACTCTCCGGTTTATATAGGCACCAGAGAGGACTAGGGTTACACAGAGTCGGTTACAATGGTAGGAGATTTACATATCCGTATCGCCAAGCTTGCCTTCCTCGCCAAGGAAAGTCCCTTCCGGACACGGGACGAAGTCTTCAATCTTGTATCTTCATAGTCCAGGAGTCCGGTCGAAGGTATAGTCCGGCCACCCGGACACCCCCTAATCCAGGACTCCCTCACCTGTCTCTCACGCATTGTCTCACATCTCTCTTCCTAATCGACGAGTATGATTCTAGCAGAGCATTCTGTAGGATGCCCCTTAAAGTTAGGTTGGATGAATAGTAATATCAGAGATAAAGGGGTTACCTTAGTCTGAGAACCTAGAGTTACAAATCCTATCCGGCTTTGTTAGTGGACATAGAGTCCTTCACAATTATGCTATCTTTGTCTTGTACGACTAGTCATCCATGGGTCTCCCTAAATGCGTCACGGGCCGACCAATGTGACGCAGGACGGGACCGAACGAAGGGCCTCACCTCGACCCACCGGACCTCACGCGGTGACACACCCTCTGCCCCCATGTCTCGTTATGTTCTCATACCCAGACATACCAACATAGACACCACACACAAAAAATATATTCTTCTGGTGCCTCTATCCACTCCCCCCTTGCATATACACACTCAAGGGAATCTCTCGCCATGACGTCATATTCGTCTCTCTCTCTCTAGACCACTCTCATTTCTCGTTCTATCTCTCCCATGCCCCCTGTCGGCCCTCTATCCATGCCTCTCTCGAATACGTAATACACACACATACCTCTCTAGGCCCTGCCAAATGCATCAACTACACATTCACACATGTTACATCACATACCCCATTGATTTAAAAATTCCTCTCTTTACGTTTATTTCGCATACAACATTCCTTTTGAATAAAGTGTGGCAAAAAAATATTTTAGAATTTCTACATATATTCAACATTACAAAGTTATATGGAGGAGTATGAACGCTTGCATTGCATGGTGCCCACAATGATATTTATTCCGCACTGTGAATTTGTATATTTTTATACTATATATAGAGTTAGTCATAATAAAGAGAAACAAAGAGCATCTATCTCTCTCCATCACATACCCCCCCTCTACGCCCCTTTCATGTACGCACACAAACTATCTCCAGGTCGTCTAAAAGTAAGCCCCCAGCACATTCACACATGTTTCATCTTTCTCTCGCGATATATACAGTGACTATCGTTGTATTTGAAGCGAAAGCACGATACGTACATTGGACTTCAGAATCCACTCATCATGGTCACCATTTACGTTTTGTGGTTATTATACAGTCACGGGCTCACCGTACAACTCTGTATTTGCTCAAGACACGACTAGTTGACCAGTTAAACGCTCCATGTGGCACCTCTAGTGTTGCATCACATTATCTCACTACCATCGGGCCCACCTGTCGGCTTGTATCTACTCTACATCTACACTCTTATAAAATACTAGCAAGATGCCCATGCATTGCACGGAACATCAAGATGCATTTGTATGAGTAGTTTATCTTGTGGGAGAAAAGGATGAACAAGGGAAGGCCATATTTGCAATTGTGGAGAGGGGTGTGGGTATCTTTTTGCAAAATTGCCACAGTTTCCTTCCTATCCGTCAAATATAGATCGGACGTCCTATATTGCAGGATGGTAGCCACACGATCATCACCGACTATGCTTTTTATAAGAGTAGGGATAAAATACATCTTATAAAAACAGAGTTGGTGATGATGGTGTGCCTGCCATCCTGTAATATAGGTTGTCCGATTTATATCTGACGGATAGGAAAGAAACTATGACAATTTTGCCTAAGATGTACCCACACACCTCTCCACATTTGCAAATAAGGCCTTCCCTCGTTCATCCTTTTCTCTCACAAGATAAACTAGTCATACAAATGCATCTTGATGTTACGTGCAACGCATGGGCATCTTGCTAGTAAGAATGAAAACAAAGACAAAAAAATATTGGACGGTTTTTCGAAGTCATGACCGCGGGCACAACGGACAAGGTGGCCTTGTATTGGTATGTTGAGCCATCTGTTTTAACACACAAGAGCTGGTGTGGTGATTATACACACACGCACACATGCACACGAACTGCATGCACACAACACTCACATGAACACATGCACCCACGCACGCACGCAACAGTCACACGTACACACGCAGCCATGCAAGCACGCAACAGTCACACGTACACACGCAGCCATGCACGCACGCAACACTCATACACACACACGCACGCATGCATGCACACACCAGTACACCACACAACCAACACACTCTCTCACGCTCAAGTGCTCAACCTACACGTGCATGCGCACACATCAGGCCCTGCCAGACACATACACAACCAGGTGATTCCCGCCCAGGGGGTGGAGTCTTGTCACGCCTGCATAAATTTGTCTTTATCTAACCTTTTCCCTATGAGAACTGACAGGTGGGACCCACGAGGAACATGGTCAATTTAACTAGTCAACATGGTGCCACGCAGACTATTTGGCTGGTCAACAGAGTGCAATCCGATGCTGAACCGTGAGCAAGTGACCGTATAATCACTGCAAAATGTATATAGTGACTGTAATCAGCTTATTCTGAAGTTTTGTGAACGTATTACGCTTTTCTCTTTGTAGGCCCTCCAAAACTACATCTCTACACGTTTTCGCATGTTACATCTAACAACTATGCAATACAGCACTACTACTACATTCTAACACAATAAATCATATGTGTTTTTAGTTTTACTAGATATCATATTGTTACTTAATTATTCAGTTTGCATACATTAAAATTTCCTTTGAAATGTATGGCCATTATCATATACCGCGCGGGAAAAATCCCGCCCTTTCCTGTTCAATCGGGTTTGTATCGATGGATTGTGCAAAATAGCAAAACTATAGTACTATATACAGTACAAGTGACAGTTCAGTGGGCCATCGTGTCGTGTACTCCTCCGTCGTAAGAGTGGAGCCCTCGCTTTCATAAATCTTCTAGTCCCTTTCGCCGACATGTGGGGCATCAAGCTACTGGGTCCATGTGCCATACCGGAATACAGTGCAGAGCAGCCGGGGTGAAGCACCCAGTCATGGTGCCGGCGTAGTAATGAGCAATGAGGCGTCAAATCACAAAGCTGCACCTTTCCCGCAGTTAAGTTGGAGGGACAAAGTAATAATGCTAAAAAAGAAGTTGGAGGGACGAAGCAACCATCATTTCACTCATTGCTGAATCTGCTTCTCCCTCATCTTCTTCAAGTTAACCATGCATTGCTTCTGCCGTTGTTCTGCCTCATGTGGGAAGCGGATCGGCTTGGTAAAGCACTGACACGTGGGACCGCATGTTAGCAAACTACTAGGGCAACATCCTCTAGAAATAAGAAACCTCCCCTGCCATCCGCGCGGCAAAATCACCTCCTTTTTACCAATATTGATTCTATAATTTTTTAGATCAATATAATTGAGATTTGTATAGATAGCACACAGGAGCAAAACCAAGTGCTATAGTTAAGGGCATCCACAATGTGTAGCCAAATGTGAAAATAGCTTTTGGCATCGTGGGAACCATTGTGGACGGTGTTTCCAAAGCCAAAAGGATGGAACCGAAGCTCCCTGATTGATTGATTGGAGGAATAGAAAAATGCAACACCTCTCCTCTTTCTCCCGTGCTTGGACGCATGTACAGTATAGAGGACAGAGTCTACTCCCCTGTCCCTTCTATCACAAATCACAAAGCAGTGAGACGTCAAATCACAAAGCACAGACGAAGCAACCATCATTTAACTCTTCGCTGACTCCGTTTCTCCATCGTCTTCTTCGAGTAACCATCTCACCGCACTAAGCTGGAAGGACGACGCTATTGTGTACGAGTAGTACTAGTACATTTACGCGTCCTTTGGTTCAACGGACTTCCTGTATGCATATAAGGCGGTTGTCTCGGCTTGCAGGTGGCACTTGCGAATGACTTACCGTGGTCTCCCTCAATGGTGTTCTCCGTTGAACGCACTTCGCCAAACCACAACGTTCGAGATATCATCGACGTCACCGCAATGGGGAAGGAAGTCAAATATAGTTACTACCTCCATTTTTTTGTACACAAGGCCAGTATATCAAAATTACAATTTACAAAAGGCCACTAACACTAATCGAGGCAAAATTGATGGGGTTTGCCTTGTACTAGCAAGCAAGGACATTAATATCCCCTTCATGCATGCGGAAGTGAGAAGGTTGGTTTGCATGGCGCTGCATTAATCAAGCGATGAGGAGTGAGATGGTTAGCTCTTTGGGATTTGGAGAAAAAATATGCATTAATTCACACGTGAAACGAGGATTTGTATCAATTAATCCTGCAAAGGAAAACCCCGCCTTTCTTTTTTAACACTAGTACTCCTAGTACGTAGTACTATGTACTTATCCTTTTTGGGTCTAGGCCTTGCATTGCCATACTTGGCCACACATTTTTGCAAAGTTTGCCTAAAGTTTTCAAAATGAAAAGGAGGTACACTTGCGCACGGCTGTCGCGGTCGCACCGCACCCTCACACGGTCGCTCCTGCACGCCGCGGTCGCACCGCACCCTCACATGCACAGTCGCTCCTGCACGCCGCAAACCCAACCAAGGGAACACACCCTCACTGACACGTGTTGTCGCATGTGATAAAACCAAACTCAGCCATCCTACCACTGAGACATAATTTTCGTTCATAGAGTATGTTTATCCAACCGCATGTTGGGGAGTATCCGTACGGCCGGTGCGGTGGTCTGTTGGGGAAGAAGAAGAGGTGAGGAAGAAGGGTTAGGAGACGTAGGATATTCATCCAACCGCCTCAAATGGTAGACTAACCCAAGTTAGGCGACTTGCATAACAATATATGTTTTTACAAAGCAAAAGATCCATAAAAACAACAACATAAAGAAAAACTATCACTGCTCGCGAAACGAGACGGCCTCGTTGTCTTTGGCTGCCTGCGCGAACCAGCCATAGCTACTAACATGTGTCTCCGCACCGTGGTTGTCCTTGGCCTCCAGCTACTCATTCACGCGGAGCATGCGGGCACTCTGCAAGGACGAGAGCACCACCCGGTTCAAGTCCAGGACGTCCGGTTCCGCCTGCAGGAGGGCCTCGATGGCAGCGGCATCCGCGCGCTCCGCGTCGAGTCAAGCCTCCGCTGCCCGGTTCAAGTCCGGGACGTCCGGTTCCGCCTGCAGGAGAGCCTCAATGGCAGCGGCATGCGCGCGCTCTGCGTCGAGTTGAGTCTATGCCCTTTAGTATCGCCAGGTTGAACCACTGGTCCGCCTGCACCATGGGGGACTCGGACGCCGACACGAAGTCGACGTCAATCGTCTCATACCCATCGGGGGCCTTCTGCGTCGCGACCTCTGCCTTGAACATTGGATCGGCTTCCTCCTCCTCGTAGCTTGGCTCTAGAGAACTCGGGGATTGGCCCACCGCAAAGAGAGCTTGGGAACGGAGGTCTCTAGCGCCGACCGCCGCCGCGATTTCTGCGCGGCGCTCCGACGTCAGCATCTTGTAGTACGTGATCTTGCGGCGCACCATGGCTTTCCGGCGAACTAGGGGACGCTTGATGTGGGCTAGGGGATCAAAAGGTGGGGAAAGGGGCTGTAGATTAGGTGTGGTTTTAGGGCAGTGGATGGAGTAGGGCGAGCAGCGAAGGTTCTGGTGTCAATAGTGGTTCCAGTGACGACCGGTCAATCGGTTTTCACTGTACATCGCTCTTGTCGCCTTCGCGGTGTAGCCCGGCACGCTGGACCCTCCATGTCGCTCACCGAATGGAACGCGCTTCGTCTTGCGTTTTGGCTCGCTTGCGGGACCGCAGTTGATAGCAAACCGAGGTCCCTCCCCCTCCCCCGCCTACGTCATTTTATGCGGAGTAAATAAAAACAGAGGGAGTATACTATGGATGAGGATCCCCTGACGTGGCCGAACCCATTAAGTAACTGACATGCGGGGCCTAGCAAGCATGGGGTCCGCCAGTAAGTGACCGAAAGGGGGGTAAGGCAGGGATACGTATGTGAAAGGAGCTTCCAATTATATAATTTTCACATTATACATCTCATGTACTATTAATCTTGTCAATAGTCAAATGTGGTTTTGAAAAACACATTAGAGCATGGTTAATAATTTAGCCAGTCGATGGCTATAAGGAACTGCCATGTCATCTATAGCCATCATCTATTATATGCACTCATACAGTAGTGTGGGCTATAAGGTTGGCTATTTCCTGCAAAAAATTTATAAGGTTGGCTATTGTATTAGTACTTTTTCCATCTCCTCTCCATCTCTTTCTTCATATTTATTGTACGTATTTAACTATGAATGTGTATATAGCTAGACTCTTGCATGAGACCTCACTCCCCTTACTTTTTCAAATCTCTCTCCTCCACATAGGCCCTATATAAATGGAAGCAGGGAGTACAACTATGAGCACTGCATACTCTAGTACAGATGTTGTCAGTACTCCACTAGTACTATTGGACAGGGAGCTCAAAAAAAGTTACTATTGGACTGGCTATACGTGGCGAAATCCTAGTAGGAAGAGCATGCGCGAGAACAATCACATTCACGTGGTTGAAAACAAATTGGAAACCATCTCGAGTACAAATCTAGGAGTACGTACGAATCTAACAATATTGATTGGGTTTTGTTGAATGTTAATATTTTTTTATCAAAGTAGAGATACTTTGACTAGACATAAAACTTATATGTAAACTAGAAAGGATAGGAGGGAGTATATTGTGTGTTCAAAAATGAAACGAACATTGAATACCCTTTATATATGATTTGCGGATGCTATGATCACCTGTTCAAAATTTTGAATCCTCCTTAGGTATCACACATGCCCCCACTCATTCTCTCTCGATTTCATCTCGGGGTCTGGAGATCGATTGAAAGAGGACTAGGGTGGGTACAATACGTTTCTTTCGTTTATGAACGTACAATATACTCCCTCTGATCCACACAGACACCCCCCCCCGCGGGTCATTTCTATCATAGAAACAGACCAAACCTTTATCTCCTTGCACGACACGCAATTGATCTCTGAACATCAATCGATCTCGTCAACATGTGTTGGGGCATGCATGAACCGAATGGGATGCCAAAACTAAGACGCGAAGCGACACGTAGTGGAGGCAAAGTGAAACTTCAAACGAACCATTTGTTTGTATGCATGTTGGAAAAATTACAAATAAACATTGGAAATACAAGCATGGTCTAGGCCCACATGCGAATGATACTCGGCAAAATGTTCAGATGAGGCATGCGGGAGGATGGACTCGACCGGAGGGCGACATGATCGGTGGAGAAGAGGGTTGAAGATGAATGAGAAATAAGCAAATGCCACATGATGATACTTGACCGGCTCAAATAAACAATAAGTTGTCTCGCTTGGCCAACATAGTGAAAGGCCTAATGGGCAACGCGGAGCACTGACGCTCGAATATGGCCAGGAAAATAGGGAAACTGACATGTGGGGCACACCTGTCGGAACGACGTAGCGCAAACTAGTCCAATGGAGGAGCTGGCCCACGACCTCCTAGCTCGCCACCGGCAACCGTTCATGTGGGTCGTGGGGGCCAACAACGTGGCGCAGCTCCAGCACCGCCTCTGGAGACAGCGACCGCGGTGAGCGACACGCTCATCGTCGCTAGACACGGTCGGTTTCAGTGTGCCGAGGGTGGCGTTAGTGTTGTGGCATGACCAACAGCTAGTATGTTTGGTTTGTGCCCAAGGTTGCCCCATCAAAGCATTGGGTAGCCAAAATTTTGGTTGAGGTTTTGGTTGCTCATGATTTGTCCGACATCAGCAAGAAAAATGAACTAGAGTTGGCTAGAGTTCATTGGCATGCCAAAAAAATGGCAACCATCCATTTTTGGGTCATGACCAAAACCTCAAAAAAAATAGCAACCATCCAAACAAAGACCAATCTTTGGGTCATGACCAAAATTTTGGTAAGGTGCACTTTGGCCACAATCCAAACACACCCCAACATCCAGCTCGTCGAGGATGCACGGGGCGCCGGGACAAGTCCGCGGAGTGGTGCAGCACGGCCAACTGCATCCTCAGGACCTGAGACGATGCCGGGTCGTCTTTCTTTTTGAATGACATGCGTCGATCGCATGTGAGCAAAGGGCATCTCCAACGTTGCCACGACCGCAGCTGACTACCCTGGAACACCAAAATCCCTCGTCCCTCACGCCGTCGCGCGGTGCGTTCCCGGCTGGCACCAGCTACCCGCATTCATGCCGTACATCCCTATGCCGTCGTTAAGAGGCTCGGTGCCCGAGGAACCAACTCCGGCGACTTAATGACACCAGGACGCTTGGCCTCATCGGAATGCGCTACTTAAAGTGGCAACGCCCAACTAACCTCCACACCATAGCGCATCGTCCTCCTACCTGGTACCACATTCGCCATGACCGCAAGCGCGAACGCTCTACGGGAGAGCTTGTCTTCAGGGTTGGAGCTCGAGGTCGCCGTCCTCGCTCAAGTCGCTGCACAAGAGGTGGCCACGCTGGCGGCCGACGATGGGAGCACCGTCAGCCACGCGTCCTACTTGCCGCCGTGCAACATCCGACACCGCCGAGGTCGGGGACTCCTCCGAGGATGACTAGGGCATGGGAGGCGGCAGGGCATGGTGTGCCAACTAGCCGGTCCGTCTCCCGTGTTCTACTTTTCTTCGCCGGAGACCGCACCTTCACTTCACGGGTCTTGAACCCCGCCCCCGTACATGGAGATCGCAGATGGAGGACGTCGGTCGCCGCCGTAGAATAGGTTTAGGGTCGGGTTTCTTTTATTTTTCTGTCCTATAAAAGTTTGAAATGTAATGAAAATCTTCTGTGTTTGAATTAATCTCGGCCGGTGTATATGAACTTTCACAATAATATAGTATATTGTAGGAGTACTAGCAAGATGCCCGTGCGTTGCATGAAAGATCAAGATCTTGTGGGAGAAAAGGATGAACGGGGAAAGGCCTTATCTGCAAATGCACATTCATGCATTTCACATTTTTCTACATCTACGGGAACCTACAAAAGGTTTAACGTAAATTGCCTCTCTCTCCTCCCCGAATTTTCATGGTGGTGGGCCCTTCCCTCCCCCCAATCAACAATCAACAGCTCACACGTTTCACATTATGTTAATTACATAACTGGGACTACGTAGGTGTAGCATTACTTGTCCTAAAAAACCAACTAAGCCAACCTCCCAGCATATCGCGCGGGGAAAAGACCCGGCCGCGCCATTTTAGTCAGGATTACCGCATTACTAGTAGTAGTATTGATGGATCGCGCGAAGCAACAAGTTTTTTTTAGGGGGCGAAGCACCTAGTTTAAAAGGAAAAAAGGTGGTACACTCACACCACCCCTGTCGCGGTCGCATTGCACCCCACACACGTTCGGTCCTGCACACGGCTCACGCAAATGGAACGCGCTTCGGCTTGCCTCGTCACTGACACATGGGAATGCACTTGGAGAAACCGACCATGTGCAAAACTCCCCCCGCCCACCGCGTGAAAATCCTCCCCCCACCCAAAGATTCCCCCCAAATCCTAGATTCAACCGCCCTTCAGCCAACTAGCCAATAATATTCCCCAAACTCACCTCCCCCCCGTCCCCCTCCACTCCATTCGCTCCGCCAAAGCTGCCCTCCCTGCCACGCCGATACGTAGGCGCCGCGGTTCATCGAGGGGATGCACGGCGATCCTCTCGCTCCCATAGTACGCTCTCGTAGACTGCCGTCCTCTAGCCGCACCGCCATCGCTGGTGACGTTCTTGTGGAGGCGCACGACGGTTAGCACCGCCACCACTGGCGACGTTCGTGTGGAGACGCACGATGGTCAACTTCTCCCACGGCACGCACATTCTAGACTGAGGCCCCGTGCATGTCAGAGTAGCACTGAATGTTAGCTGATAGACGTTGTTAATCTCACTGGTTGCCGAAGTAGTTTACAGTGAATATGCTCTGGTTAAGAAGCTTCCTTGCCCTGTTCTACACCCAATCTACTTAGGTGAGATGGCATGCCAAGGACGATTAGTTGCTAAAATATCCCGCCATATATTTATTGTGACATAGATTTCCATGATCTAGTAGCCAATCTGTTAGATGAAATAGTTCTACACCTTTTTATACTCGATCTTTGTTGCTGCGATGGCCTTCGATAGTTCGATGGCTGTGTGCTCGGCCTCATTGACTGCTAAAACAGCCTGCCATAATTTAGCGCTCAAATCTGTTTACTAAATTAGCTTTACATATATTTCGTTACTTAGATCTGCTCATCCAAATATCTTGCCATAGGTTTAGACATCAACCTAGGCATTTTCTTTTGGACTTCATAAAAAAGCATATATGTTTTTCCTGTAATATCTAGTAGAAGAACTAATTTGTATGTCTAACAGATGGACAGGACTTGGATAACTTCTGCTCGAAGATTCTCCGCTGCATATGTCGAGGGGGTTGAAAACTTCATGAACTTTATCAGAGCTGAGTACGGTGGTCTGAAATCAGATGTGCTCTGCCCGTGTAGCAGTTGTATGAATTCAGTTACAAGACCCCAGTCAACTGCGCAAAATCATCTACACTTGTATGGGATGTCAGTCACATATACTAGGTGGGTTCATCATGGTGAAGCTGTGAACGTCAATGTTATTGACTACGTGGAAGCAACAGATCACCATCTTGATCTTCCTGATGCTCAGGTGGAAGAGGAGGAGGACGAGGTGGTGGTAGAGCCAGTGAGTTTGACCAACATTGAAACAATGCTATGAAATGCTCGTGCACTCCGTGAACTTTCACCTGCAAAAGAAAAACAGTGGGCCCGCATGTTGGAACAATGCAACGTGGTTGTCACACCAGGAAATAAGCTGTTAGTATTCGCAGCTATGGTCACCTTTCTTCAAGTGAAGACATCCGAGCGGATGACCAACAAGTCATTCGATGCGATGTCGGCTGCTTTCCGCAAAGCTTTCCCAGATGCGTCTGAGTTGCCACACACCTACAATAAAATGAAGAATTTCCTTTGTGCAGTTGGAATTGGATATGATATGATCCATGTTTGTAAGAATAATTGTGTTCTGTTCCGGAAGGATTATGCCAACTTAAGTGAATGCCCGACATGCAAATCATCAAGATGGAAAGATGGAGATGCTGTGAAGAGGATTCCTCATGATGTTCCGAGACATCTTCCAATGACACCAAGATTGCAGAGGTTGTTTCATGATGCTGAAACAAGAGAGGATGTACTGTGGCATTCTAGGAACCAGGATTTCAGAGATCAGAATGTAATGAGCCATCCATCACATGGTAGTGAGTGGAAAAGCTTCAATCAGAAGCACGAAACGCTTGTTGCTGACCCGAAAAACATTAGACTTGGCTTAGCTTCAGATGGATTTAACCCATTTGGCCACCAGAGCGTGACGTATAGCATGTGGACAGTGCTTGTTATCCCTTAAAACATGCCTCCAAATGTCTACACCAAAGAATTAAACTACATGATGGCCTTGCTCATCCCAGGTCCAAAAAGTCCTAGAAAGGATTTTGATTTGTTCATGGAGCCTCTTGTGGAGGAACTTCAATAGCTATGGAGGGGTGTTCTCACTCGAGACATATATAGCAGCCCACCAGCTGATTTCTTTCTGCGTGCTGTTATAATTTGGTGCATCCATGATTATCCGGCTTTGGGCACTATGTTATGGCGAACGACACATGGTTACAATGCATGTGTTCGCTGTGACAGGAATCCGCCGACATACGCAATACATAGCAAGATCTGTTACATTGGACACAGTCGTTTCCTAGCCAAGGACAAGCCGCATCCTAGAAAATACCGAAGACATGTGTTCAATGCAAAGCATGAAAACCGTGATGCGCCAAAGAGGCTCACCGCCGATGAGTTGCAAGTGGAATTAGAGAAGGCCAGACATATTACACCAGGAAACCATCCTAATAATGGTAGCGGGAAAAGGAAGCGTGGCAGGGCAGAAGAGAGATTATTTTTTACCCGCAGGTCCACTTTGTGGGACTTGGAGTATTGGAAAGACTTGGATCTGCGGCATAATCTTGATGTGATGCACATCGGGAAAAATATATGTGACAACATTATCGGCACACTTCTTAATATTGAAGGCAAGACGAAAGATACCTTAAAATTTAGGATTGACTTGACACACCTGGGTATCGAAAAGGATTTGCAGGTGCAAGATGAAGGTAAACAACGGGATATGGCACCATCTGTGTACGTCTTGGACATGGTAAAAAGAAAAGAATTCTGCAAGGTCCTGTCACGCGTGAGATTCCCACATGGATTTGCTTCCAACCCTGAAAGGAGAGTCAGTGCAGATGGGGACAAGGTACAAGGGTTGAAAACTCATGACTGCCACGTCCTACTTCAAAGGGTTTTACCTGTTATCCTTAAAGGATTGGGCCGCCCTGACTTATACAGAGCAGTTGCAGAGTTGGGACAATTCTTCAGGGAACTCTGCAGTAGAAATATCAGGATAGATGCTTTGGAGCGTCTTAGAGACAAGATACCAACTATCCTATGCGACCTAGAGAAGATATATCCTCCAGCCTTCTTTGATGTGATGGTGCATTTGGCTGTTCATCTACCTGATGAGGCACTACTTAGAGGTCCAGTACAGTATGGCTGGATGTACCCTATTGAAAGGCGGCTAGGCACTTTCAAGGGCTATGTTAGGAACAAAGCTAGACCCGAGGGTTCCATTGCAGAGGCCTACATTGCTACAGAAGCGTTGACATTCTACTCAAAATACATTGAAACATCTGATCAGCTTAGCAAAGACGTGGATGAAGAAAATCCCGGGCTCAATGTTTTCGATTATTCTGTTCGAGTTACAGGGAAGAGTCGACAAGAGGACAAACCTAAAGATTTGGACAAAATGGTTTGGTATGTGTTGAATAACTGTCCTGAGATACTACCTTATATCAAGTAAGTGCTAAGTACTGCAGCTTACACATCATAATCTACTAAACTTGTAGCACATTCTTATATATTTAGATGTTTAACGCGATCACTATGTTGTGCAACATCTACAAAAAGGAGTTACTACCGTAAAATCCAAGAAACATTGACAAACTGGTTATGGCAGGATTTGCGAAATGGTTCAAGAGCCATGTAAGCTTTTGAATTGCACTATCAGTTTATTTAATATATTGAGTACATAAGATGATCAGCTTGTCTATTTTCTAACCATAGGTTAAGAAGATGCGGGAGGATGGGCATGCAGTTGATGATGCCCTTTACTCACTAGCAATGGGTCCTGATACTCGGGTAAGACATTATGAATCTTGGGTTGTTGGAGATGTGCGCTACAACACCCTTGCACGAGATGAAGGAAGGAAGACACAAAACAGTGCCATCATGAGCACAGATACGTATGACAAAGATACAACTAAAATGTATGCTAACATAACAGACATTGTTCAGTTGCAGTATATCTCCAGTTTCGAGGATCATCAGTGTGTGGTTCTGTTGTGCTGTGGTTGGTATAACCTGTTTTCCAAGATCGCAAAACCCAGAGCTGATGATTATTTCAAATCCATCAATGTCAAGGCGGCGTACCATACCAATGAGCCTTTTATTTTGGCAAATCAAGCAACACAGTTATTTTTCTTGGAAGACACATTTGCACGTAGCGATGACTGGAGAGTAGTGCAAAGGTGTGGCCTAGGCGGTAATATTTTTTTACTCATAGTGTATTTGTGATTATTATATGGGTTTTGATATTAGTTTAGGGCATATTAGTGCAGTATGTGGCATGATTTCTTGCTTGGGTAGGCAATTCCTTGCTTGCCCCCCCTAGACCTCCATTTATGCCCTAGGCAAGGCGTTTGGCCATTGCCTAGCGCCTAGGCATGCCTAAGTACCTCCTAGGCACTGCCTTTTCCAACAGAGGTTTGATCAGAGGAATTCGTTTAATGAAGTTGCACCACAAGATCATGCTTACACTGCTCCTGATGTACAAGATAACACAGATGTTCCTAATATCTTTGAGAACCATCACTTCAATGATGCCAGCGAAAAGATTGCCTGTCGTGCTGTGGACATACAAGAGTTGATCAAGAAGAAGCCAACGTTCTAGGACATTGAGGATGATGAAGAAGATGACACCATGGGGAATTATGATTCAGACTGATACACATGGCGAAGATGTTGACGTTGCTGCTGCGGATGATGATTACATTGCTTTTGTCGTATTTGCCTATCAGAAGACATTTTTTATCTACTAAGTGAAATTGTGTTTGCTATGACAACAGAAACCTGATGAACATGTTGTTTAGTATTTTCCTGTGAGAACATCACTTGTTATGTATGCTGATTTGTGTTTGGTGATTCTATGACGACTAAAACATGATGACATTGTTGTTTATTTGTACTCATATTTGGCTGTGAAACTTGAATTTGATGACATAATTTGTTGTTGGACTGCAATTTGCTCGACGTCTTCGAATGGGAACAAAGCTGACCCGACAGGTCCTCTGCTAATTTATGTATTTATTACCAAAAGGGCATCTGCTATTTATTTATTTATGAGCAAAAGGGGATACCCCCTGATTTCCGTTAATAGAAATCATTAGATGTTCACAACACTACGCCCAACCTGCTACACAGGTTTCATTCATTACTAGTTTCAGCAAAGTGCTCATGTCATAGCCACTGAATACATCACGAGTTCTACATACACTGTAAATAAAGAGACAATCATCCTATAGAGCACATCGATTTTGCCCATTATCTTCACAAGCTCTTTCATCTCCTCATTGCTGTCAAGGCCATTCAGCAGCTGTTGCTTGGCCATGATCAGAGGAACTGCATCTTTAACCGTCTGCTTTGCATCTTCCTCTTCTGTCGTTCCTTCAGTTACTTGTCCAACACCCCAACCTGCTGGTGTTGGGATTCATAGGCTAACCAAATAATCAGCATAGTTGCACTCCCCCACATCAACAACTTCCCAGAAATACAAATCACACGAATCTTCCCTTTTCTGCATGAATCAAATTGGAAGATCATCAACCAAACTATTAAAAAATCAGCAACTGAAAGCAGCAGAACAACACTTAAACATATTATTACCCCATGATTCAGGCATTTGTAGAAGACTCGGCCAGGGTTGAGGATTGTGGTTGAGACACGACGGATGACTCTGCGTTATTTGCAGCAGTGGCACCACACCAACGGCACCGAGATGTGATGAGCAACCGGCTGCGGTGCGCGTGCCGGCAGGGGTGTGATGAGACCCATAGGCGATGGTACGGGTGGCGACTTGGCGCATATTTGGTTGTTGCCTGCTGAAGAGCAGGTGGACGAGCAGCCAGCGGACATGGTTGCTGCGGCCAGAGCTTCTGATGCTAGGCAGAGTAAGTATAGAAGAGGAGAAGCGAACGTTGGATATGTCAGTTTCATTACTTGTAGAGTAGCATAGCACCATATATAGTCATAGTCTAGGTTTGGACTCGAACCAACTACAGGAGCACGTCTCTCTTTTTTCTAAAGCTCAGCAACGTCTCTTTACTGGTACACTAGCTTGTTCTGTACGCCTTCTCAAGTCTTTGATTCCTCCACCTGACATCTGGGACCCACTGGAAGGGTCTCTGTATTTTGCGAAAAAAACGTGCCCCCCACTGACAGGTCGGACCCACCAGCTATCTTCGCACGCAAGGAAGTGCCTCCTTATTACGCACAAAAAAAATGAATACTCCCCCTGCCAGCTGGAACCCGACATCGTGGAAGGCTGACTTGTGGGCCTACCAAGTTGACGGGGACGGAGGGCTTTGTCAACTTAGTCAATACGAACGATTATAGCTCCAGTTACCATATGATGTTCATCCAACGACAGTAGTGCTTCTTCATCCTCTGGACTTCTTGCTCCAGCCGCCCAAACCAGCGTCAGTCGTGCCGCGTACTCCTGCCTCCTGTGACCGGCTGTGATGCCGCAGAGGCCTCACCTCCCCCTACTACTCCCAAAGCTCGCTAGTCCATCCCTCTACTCACCCACACCCCCTGTTATTCTGCGGTGACGGCAGCCTCACACTGCAGCCGAACCAGTGAACCCTCGTACTCCTCTCCGTGTGGGCATCTACTGGCACGTCCTCCCCAGCTCCGCGTCATCTGTCGTGGATCTAAGACTGACAGTATAATAGGGGGGTAGGTATTAGGGAGGCAAGATCCTTGCTATGGCGAAGTTGTACACACGAGTTTAATGAGTTCAGGCCCTTCACGGAGGAAGTAATAGCCCTACGCCTCGGAGCCCGGAGGCGGTCGACTAAATTATGCATGTGTGTGTTACAAGGGGTGTGAACCCTTGTGCAAGTGGAGGGGGTGGCTTATATAGAGTGAGCCAGGACCCCAGCCAACCCACGTAACAAGGAGTTCAATGTACATAAAGAAGGAGCATTACAGGTAATGTCCGTAATAAAGTGATATAAATGATCATTAAGTCTATGAGTAATGCCCGACCATTGCTGTGCAGAGTGACTTTAGATCTTCTGTTTGTTGAGTGGTTTATGTTACGGTCGAGTGACATAGAACCTTCCGAGTGGAATGCTTCTGGTCGAGTGGATGCTGTTATCCTTTGAATACTTCTGACTTTAGGGTGATGTCCTAGGGGAGGGTGTCTAGGTCAGGCCTATGACCCTACCCTAGGTACATAGCTTCATCATTAGCCCCCGAATGGTTCAGGTTTCGAGTGGAGAAGGAGTTGAGAATACTTCCGACTAAATACCTGTGCTTCAGAAATGTCTTGCCTGGTACAATGAGTCAACACGATGACTCCAACTTCTTTTTCAGTCGCCTTGATCTATTCTTGGTTTTGTCGAGTGAACTTTCATTGTTAAGCTTCGAGTGCTCGTAAAGAAATAATCTTAAGTCTGACAGGTTGGTCTGCTGTTTGCAGATCTCTCGGGATTCGAATTTTGGGAAGCGCGCGAGGCGGAGGGGGCCGCAGTAATCGAGATGGATTAGGCAGGGCCGCCTCGATTCTCGCGTCGCCTTTTTCGCCACGTATCGCGTGCGCGGTTGTTGCGGGATTTGACAGGATCGCCTAGACCCACGCGTCAGCCACTCGGAAAAGACCTCATATAAGGCGCTGGCCTGGACTTTTCGCACTATGCGTTCCCATTCTTCTTCTTCCTCCTCCTCAATTTTCTCCGCCACAGCCACCTCTGCTCTCAGCGCCGCCGCTCTATTCGAGCCTCGCTCGCAGCGATGGGGAAGGAGAAGATGGTGGCCTTGGAGCGCGCGAAAAAGGCGATGGCGAAGGTGAAGGGGAAGAAGTCCAGCCGGGGCGGATCCTCGTCGAGGTCCGGCCTACCGCGCGGTTGGATCTAGGGCGACTGGATTCGGTCAACGATCCGTCAGGACGACCTCGACGATCTGGCCGAGGGGGACTGATCCCCCACGGATCCGCGTGGCTCCTGGAGGGCGAGACCGAGCCGCAGCCGCAGGAGGGTGAGTGTGTTCTCCTCGCCACCCACGTCGACCGCAGATTTTCTCTGCCTCCTCATCCTTTCTTCCCAGATTTCTTGAACTTCTTTGGAGAACAACTCCACCATTTTTCCCCCAACACCATCGTGTACCTTGCTGCCTTCGTGTCTATGTGTGATAACTTCTTGGCTTGTCGACCACACTGGGGCCTCTTCAAGCAAATTTTCACGTGTCACTCTCAGTCGGTCAAGAAGGCAATCCGAGTGATGAAAGGACGCAAGTGATCCAGATGTCTGGGGGTCTTGGGATTCAGATGAGGGGTAAAAGCTCTTTCCCAGCCATGATCCTTCCTGAGTCAGTCCAAGGGTGGCAGTCGACCTGGTTCTACTGCAAAGACCAGCCGACTCTAGGTCAGTCGACTGGACTTCCCCCCTTTTCCATGGCTCGAGTAGAGAAGTCCTCCACCTTGAAAGTGGCCCCGGAGTAGAAAGCGGAGGTGAAGGTGCTAGTAGAGCGAGTGGTCCAGCTCGTCCGTGACGACGTGACTGGCATGGATCTGTTGGAGGTCTTCCTCAGACGCCGCATTCAGCCACTTCAACCTCGTGACCATCTGATGTGGATGTATTCGGGCATTGATGATTCCACTTGGATCCACCTAGAAGAGGTCGACGAGGATACGGTGGAGAACTGGTTGAGGGGTATCACTTGCAACAAAGATAACTCCAGGGGGTCCAGGAGAGTCCCTCCACTCGACACTCGTACGAAACATACAAGGTCCAACTCTGAATTATCGAGTGTTTTCTTGATTTATCATGTAACTGCTTCTTGTCAACCGACTGATTTTTGTTTCACTTGAGGTCTTTCAGGTCTTTACTGAGATGTGACGGGGAGCAGGAGTTGGATCCAGAGGGGGAGGCGAGAGCCATGAGTGGCATTCTGACGGAGAGGAGGACGAGGAGAGCGACGACCCGAGTGATGAAGAAGAGGTTGACTCACCTCCCCATAGGGAAAGGCAATCCAAGCACACTCGTGATCCGGCAAGCATCCGCGGCAAAGCGACCGCGCAAATCGAGCAGTCATCAAAGCGCCCTCGGACGTCTTCTCCAGTGCTAACTGAGAAGGCACCGAAGCAACTGAAAGCTGCACCGTCAAAACCGCAGAAAGCCTTGCCCAAGATCAAAATGACCATTCCCACTGTTTCCAGGTAATAGTTGGACTTGAATTCTTTGTTTAGTACGAACTAGGTCTTGGTCGACTCACTGTTATAGACCTGACCGATTGAATCTTGAAATTTGCAGTGCTGCTACCTCCGAGACTTCTGCTTACAAGAATGAAGATGAAGAAATGGAAGATGCAGTCACCTCCAATCCGGGTACGATCCTCGTAATCCTGTCCTCATTTACTCGGTCGTTTTATTGGTCGATTGAATTTCTGGCAATTGATTCTTTTTGCAGCTCCTCCCCATGTCATTGATCTTCCAGATGATGATGAGGATGTGCCACTGAGGTCCCAGGGGAGAAGAAACAGGAAGGCATCAGCTGGAAAGACACCTCAGTCTACATCGGCGACCGAAACAGCAATCCAGGAAGGTGGCAATGCCAATTGGACTTTTGTAACTTTCGCCGTACCACTCACGAGTGCTCAGCCTTCAGCGTCGACTGCCCAGACTCCAGACTCCAGCCGACCCAGAGGACCAAGTGGGTGCTGCCATCATATATGTGAAATTGTGTCATGCTATCCTATTTGGTTAGACAACATAAATATGAATTATTTCATGACCTCTTTTATTCTCCACTATCCATTGCACCTGTCTATCATACAATGTCTATACTTTCAATTAATTTTCTTTTTTATCAGCCATTTGAATTGGAGAGCATGATGGCAGTATCTAAGGGAGTAACAACACGGTCTTCAGAAAAGATAGTGCTACCAGTTGATGCAGATAGAACCACGGTTGTACTTGCCCAAGGACCAGATCCACCGCAAATAACCCAGACTCTCGCAGATTGTACCCCTACCCAGTTGGACAGAGAACCAGCTACACCCCTTCTAACCCCAACCCCGGTAGATAGTAACCTAGTTCTAGTTGACACAGCACCGTCTCCACCACAGAGCACCCAAACACGAGCAGTTAGTAAGGGAACTGCAGTGCCCAAAGCACGAGGACCACCACTCCGAATCCCAACTCAACGCTTAAAGGAGAAGAAGATTTGTTCTCAGGTCAGGTTCTGTAGCTATGGTTCATACTAATTTGCTCTTGCATGACTGTATTTACTCATACCAACTATTTTCAAATTTGAAGGATGGAATTGAAACTCCAATGGCGCAACATGTATGTTTTAAATTTGTTTCTTTAACTGGTTTGCTATTGTAATCTGCTCTATGTTGATTTCAGTTTCAATTGAATAAACAGTTATGTTCTCATGTCATGCACATTACAAGTGTTGTTATTGCTCTATAGTTACCCACACTTATATTCTGTCTATTCTGCTTTGTCTTGAACAAATATTATTTGAACTGTGTCTCTACCTTGATTTGGCAACAAAAACTAGAATGATATATACCATAAAGTGACCATGGTACATAGATATATGTTTGTTTCATGTTGTTATCCTGTCCACTTTACTACTGAACTCATTTACCAAAATGAGTTTCATATACAACATGGTAAACATGTGATGTGTCTGCTTGTTTCTCTTTTAGAATGCGGACAAAATATTGGAGAACAGTACCGCGTTATCCAATGGTAAAGGAAGTAATGGAGATAAGGTTCAAGATAGTGAGACATCCCTGTTGGTCTCCAAGAAAGCTGATAAAAACTATCTTGACGACAGTGAGGGAACCCAAAAGTCCTGTCTTGATGTAGTGTTCGAGTTACTGGCCACTACTGCTGGCACAAGATCTTCGAACTCCCTACCTGAATCAGTTCGTCTTCTTGAGTCTCAACTTCAAGTTGAAAGACATCGATCAGATGTGCTGTGATAGGAAGCTGAAGGACTGAGGAAGTCCCTGCAGAATTCAGATGCATATTTTCTGGTGCAACAGCAAGCGCTGGAGGATTTAAGCGCCAAACAAGAGAATGTTAATAAGCTTGCTAAGCATCTTGCCAGCATTATGGGTACCCAGGATATTGTTTCTTGAGATCTTCTGAAGTGATTTCAGTTCTGGATTTGTTTTGCTGCGGCATTTATTTGCGCTGGTCGCCAACTTTGACAACCAGTGTATATGATATGCTGCTTTGTTCCCTATATTTGCACTGGTGGCGAACTTTGATGCCTAGTGGATGTAATATGTGTAATAGCTGTGATACCCTAGCATTAGTTGCTTGCGTATTTATTTCCTTGTTGTCTTGTTTATTTGTTTGCTTGTAGTCATTGCAGTTCTTTTTCCGCGGTTAGCTAGTGGCTGCAATAACCTATTTTTTAAAACTAGGCCACAATAACCATGGGCTAATATTTACTGTAGTGACACTGGGCTTCCTACTGGCCGTAGAAACAGTGGGCCTTCTACGGGACGTAGAAACAATGGGCCTTCTACGGGCCGTAGAAACAATGGGCCTTTTGCAGGCCGTATTATCAATGGGCCTTATACGGGCCGTATAATCGATTGGCCAAACATGGGCCAAACAAACCGCATTATGGCCGTAAACGGGCTAGAGTTGGAATCGTCCGTTCATGGGCTGACCATAATGGGCCATCGTTAATAGGCCGTATTTGATGATGCTATGAAATCGGCCCAACGTATTAATGAACCACAAATAGGCCGACTGTAACCACGGGCTGAATTTGGCCCACAAGCAGAAAATGACTGTAACGGGCCGTAAGTAAATGAATGCTGGAAATGCGCCCAAGAATAAATGGGCTCTAAGAAGGCCGAAAGATAACATGGGCTGGAAACGGCCCAATGGAATAACGGGCCGTTAATGGGTATAAAGTGATACACTGTTCATTACGGGCCAGTTTCACCACAGGCCGTTAATGGGTGTAAAGTGATACACTGTTCATTACGGGCCAGTTTCACCACGGGCCGTTAGTAGGCCAAGAGTTACATAGGGCCTCATATGGGCCGAAAGACGTCAAGGGCCATACATGGGCCAGAAGTGAAAACGGGCTGGAATCATATTGGATGGCCCAGATGACGCTACTAGGCCTAATTCGGATAGGGCGTAATGGGCCTTGGGTTAGCGGGCTGTAAATGGGCTATATTCGAACAGGCCGTTAACATGCTTTCCATGGGCCGGCCCGCCAGCTTTTGACCAAGTCAAACGGGCCGGCCTTTTCACATGAATGGGCCTCTGTTGGGCCGTGCCACGTGTCGACGTATCATAGGCGCCTATCTAACCCACTAACGAGCTGACATGTGTTTCGTCCGGCCAATAAGAATTTTACACGTGGAAATTTCCCATTGGTCCGGGCTGTTAACGCGTTATCGGATCCAAAACCTGACCCGATAGCTTAACGGCGTTCCGTTACGGTGGATGCCACGTGTCGGTCACCCTTGACGAAAGCACTTTTGTGACGCGCGATTTATCGTCATGGAAGTGGACACTTCCGTGATGATAATTTTGGTAATGTCATGGAACACTTCTACGATAGCATAAGTCTGACTATCTTGATTCTGTCATAAATTTGTCATGGATGTACATGCATGACAAAAAAGTGACCTACTGTGACAAACACGTATCATCACGGAAATGTATTTTTTTCTTAGTGTAAAGGCCTTCCCATACAGGCAAATGTGGTTGCACTTGGAAAAACTCGATTCAGTGGCACCATGACGCGATCAACGTTATGTTCAAGTTGAATTAACATCAGCTTTAACTTGAAATAAAATAACTTGAGTCACAATACGCCTTGAACATGCAACCGTCAGACATGCATCACATAACACTTAGAGTAAACGGATCAACATCATCAAGTTTTCTACTGGCACTAGTCATCAGCAAACCTTACTGATTTTACTTCACTGGTTCTTAACACTCATCATTTTTAGTCATGACACTAAGCCATAAAAATCAATCTCTCGCATATGAAAATAATACCAATGCTAGTCATGTCATAACCATATCATAATCAGACAATCAAAACTACTTCTACTAACTCATGCTAGCCTAGATATTCAAACACTACTTTAAACTAAACACTTGAACTATAGCAAAGTAACTAGCATAAGCAATATTCATTTCAACAACTAAATGCATGAAGTAACACATATTCAAGTTGGAAAATCATAAATATTGAAATGACACCATGCAAATGTTGGTGTGGCTTGCCTTAGGTCAGAGGAGGTTCACACTCCTCCTGGTTATCTTCAAGACAAGCTTCTCCCTCTGAAAATATTTAAAAATAGAAAAAGAAAATATCAAGAATCATTCTGGAAATCACCAGAAATTCTAGACAGTAGAGAAAAAAATCTCCATTTTGGTGTCCTGGTAGAACTTTTCAAAACAAACACAATGCAAAAAGAATCAATTCATTTGGACTTATGGTTTAAAAGTTATGGCTGGTCGAAGTTTCTGGTCAAGATTTGAATTAAATTCAAATAAAAAGATAATCCAGGGGGGTGAAGTTGTCGGTGTCAAAACCGGCCGATCTCGGGTAGGGGTTCCCGAACTATGCGTTTGAGGATCGAAGGTAACCGGAGACAAAGGGGACACGATGTTTACCCAGGTTCAGGCCCTCTTAATGGAGGTAAAACCCTAGTTCCTGGTTGATTGACTTTGATGAATATAGGGGTTACAAGAGTTGGTCTACCTCGAGATCGTAATGGCTAACTCTAGATGTCTAGCCTATATGAATTCTGATCCTCTCTACAAACTAAACCCTCCGGTCTATATAGACAACGGAGGGGCCTAGGGTTATAGAGAGTCAGTTTACAAAAGAAGGAAACTATACATCCGGACGGCAATCTTGCCATCCACCAAAAGGAGAGTCCTATCTGGAAACAGGGGAGGGTCTTCTTCCTTGTATCTTCACAACCCATCAGTCCGGCCCATAACACACAGCCCAGACACCCGAGGACCCCTTAATCCAGGACTCCCTCATTAGCCCCCAAACTTGCCTTTAATGACGATGTAGTATTCGGCTTATATCTTCAGCTTTGCAAGGCGGGTTCTTCATTCATACTTCGGATTGATGAAAGTCTGGCTCTAACCTCGATGGGCTGCCTTTATGATTCCTTCCTGTGGTTGCTTAGATTTCCGCACGCTGAACGAATACGAACGGTTCGTGATTTTTTGCAACTAAGACCCTCACCACGCATAGATGGCATCTATATAAGGAGACTTAGATCCCCAAATTCCATCTCACATCATGCAAAATAAAAACCGCCAAGGTTAGCTACAAACAAAACCTTCAGCTGAGTCGACTCCAGACGCAGGGCTATCTTCCCCTCGAAGATCTAGTCTCCGTTCGAGCGGGATTGGCCTCAATCAGCAATGATGTGAGGGCTAAGAATTTCCCCAACCCCAACAAGGAGGAGAGTGTGTGCTTTGTCCCATTCCTATTGCAGGGCCTAGGATTTGCAAGCCATCCCTTCCTCAGGGGCTTACTGAAATTTTACGGCATCCAACTGCACAACCTTACCCTAGGTTCAATTCTGCACATCTTAGGCTTCGTTGCCCTCTGCAAACTATTCTTAGGAATTGAGGCCCATTTTGAACTATGGAGGAAGTTTTTTTGCCTCATCCCCTGCCATTGAGGAGGTGCCATATTTGAAGTGGGCGGCGCCAATGTATGGCACATAGCCGGATCCGGATAGCCCATTGGAACTCCCAAAGAGGTATACCCATAGTGGTCTTTGGAATGGTTCTACATGGACTACATCCCACTGACGGACCCAGTTCGGCGTGGCTTTCCTGAATTTTGCAGTGCTCCTTTATATAAGCTCCTTAACTGGCGTCCCAGAAGTCCCAAGGAAGAAGATAGTGTGGAGATAAAGAGGTTGGTTAGCAAGGTCAGGCTGCTGGCCCACACCAAGCTCTCGATAGTCGAGATCATGGCTATTGCAATAAAGAGGTGTGTTCAGCCTCTCCAATCCAGAGTAACCCCCTTATGGTGTTACAACGGAGAAGATGACGCGTCCCGTTACAGATAGAAGGGTCCGGATACCCCAGCCGAACTGGCCACAATCTTGGCCGATTTGTATAAGGGTGAGAAAGAAGATTTCCTATGCTTAAACTGCCGGGAAGGCTACTCCATGTACAACCCCATTGAATGGGTAAGATTTCGATCGTCTGTGTTATTTTACTGCTGTTACAGATACTAATCAAATTTTCTCTTTGTTGCCACACATAGTCATGGAGGAAGATGACCGAGGATGTCCACTGCCCCGCTTCGCAACCAGAGGATCATAACCGCGATGGAGACCCTAGCTTTTGCGAGGATCCAGACATATGCATAGAGTTTGATGATGGGGTATTTTATCAAGCGAGCCCTGACGGCTTGGAAGTGGCTATCACCGCCGACTACCCCCGCCTCTATCCCTTCTTCATCGTGAGTATTCAGAGGGCCCTTGAAAGGAAACCCTTATCTGCACTTTTGCTCATTATACTGATCCAAATTTTAACAGGATCGGTGCTCAGCGGACCGTACCTCCTCTAGGGTAGCCCCCACATGGGGTAGTCGTTTGAAGCGAAGGGGGACCGGGGGTGCTGCAGAAACCTCACTGCCTTCTAAGAGGTACCTCCGTTTTAATACATGCCCGGGTACGAGTTCGGATTGTTTAAAGTCTCCTTTCTTATTGATGTCAGGAGAAACACGCAGCAGACAGTGGGAAAGCACCCTGTTAGCCGAATGTCCGCCAATCCGGTGCCGAACTCGTCAACTAGAACGGGAGCTGATGCAATGCCAGTTCTACCGCCTAATTAGGATTCGGGTGACATATTTGTCACAAACTCCAAAGCGGAGAGCATGATGAATCACCGTCGATTGAAAGAGGGCATGCGTGCTCCGGCCTTTTCTGAGCAAGAATTTACCGCACTTAGTTTGGTGGATGCATATATCCGAGCAGCTCGAGACGGACTTGCCGGAGTGACTCAGTTGTTCTCAAAGGACAAACAGGTAAAAGTTTATGCAATTTGTATGGTCATATGTCAGTAGCCCCCGAGGCTTGAACCGGTGAAGAAAAATGATTTAAGGAACAATACTATTTGCAGTTTCTTAAAGAAAAGAACACTCCACTAGCCCAGGAGCTGAAAACAAACCAGACGCAACTAAATGCTGTCACCGCCGAACTGGCAGAAATGCAAAAAGATCGCAACGGGCGTGTCCAGGGAGAAAATCACGAGGAGGAAAAAAACAAACAATCCAAAGAGATAGAGATCTTGAGGGCTCAGTTATCGTCCGCTCAAAAAGAGAATGAAACACTAAAGGGCGGCATGTTTAATATGTCTTTCCTTTTTATGCAAAACCACCCTAGGTGCTCATGTTTAGTCCATAATTCGGAAAGTCATGACTCTGTTGCCGCAGGCCTCTTGACTGGTCGATCGGAAGAAGAAGTATCCAGATTTCAAGGCGACGTGCTGAAGGAACTGTCTGTGGTACATGCTCGGGCCCAGAAAGCCATGAAGAGTATGGTGAAGGCTTTATGGCCATCTGATACCCCTCCAGAAAGTATGGAGGGCTTGGCAAACCTGTTCAAAGGTGCCCGACGCCGGTTAGAGCTATGGAAGACATCCGCCTGCTGTGAAGGCACACGAGAAGCCTGGGCCATGGTGAAGATACGTTTCACCAAACTGGATCCAAATCATATCGCCTGAGTGGGACCATACACTACAAAAAAATACACTTCCGTGATGATACGTGTTTGTCACAGTAGGGCGCGTTTTTTGTCATGCATGTACATCCATGAAAAATTTATGACAAAATCAAGATAGTCATACCTGTGCTGTACTAGAAGTGTTCCATGACATTACCAAAATTATCATCATGAAAGTGTCCACTTCCATGACGATAAATCGCGTGTCACAGAAGTGCTTTCGTCAAGGGCGACCGACACATGGCATCCACCGTAACGGAACTCCGTTAAGCTATCGGGTCCGGTTTTGGATCCAATAACCCGTTAACATCCCCGACCAATGGGGATTTTCCACGTGTAAAATCATCATTGGCTGGAGGAAACATGTGTCGGCTCACCATTGGGATAGATGTCATCGACTCATTGGACACAAAGCGCCTATGATATGTCGACACGTGGCACGGCCCAACAGAGGCCCATTCTTGTGAAAAGTCCGACCCGTTTGACTTGGTCAAAAAGTGGCGGCCCGGCCCATGGCAAGCTATTAACGACCTGTTCGCATATAGCCCATTTACAGCCCGCTAACACAGGGCCCGTTTATGGCCTAACCGAATTAGGCCCAGTAGCGTCATCTCGGCCGTCCAATATAATTCTAGCCCGTTTTAACTGCCGGCCCATGTATGGCCCATGACGTCTTTCGGCCCATATAAGGCCCTTATTACTCTCGGCCCATTAACAGCTCGTGGTAAAACTGGCCCATAATGAACAATGTATCACTTTATACCCATTATAGACCCATGGTGAAACTGGCCCGTAATGAACAGTGTATCACTTTATACCCATTAACGACCCATTATTCCATTGGGCTGTTTCCAGCCCATGTTATCTTTCGGCCTTCTCTGGGCCCATTTATTCTTGGGCTCATTTCCACATTCGTTTACTTATGGACCGTTACTGTCATTTTCTGCTTGTGGGCCAAATTCAGCCCGTGGTTACAGTCGGCCCGTTTGTGGCCCGTTAATACGTTGGGCCGTTTTCATAGCGTCATCGAAATATGGCCGATTAACGACGACCCATTATGGTCGGCCCATAAACGGACGATTTCAACTCTATCCCATTTACGACCATAATGTGGGCTATTATTGGCCCTTGTTTGGCCAACCGATCATAAGCCCGTAGAAGGCCCATTGATGATACGGCCCATAGAAGGCCCATTGTGTCTACGACCCATATAAGGCTCATTGTTTCTATGCCACGTAGAAGGCCCATTGTTTCTATGGCCCTTAGAAGGCCCGTTGTTTCTACGGCCTGTAGGAGGCCCATGTTAACTACAGCCGGTGGGCATCAAAGTTCTCCACCAATGCAAATATAGGGAACACCCTACACAATACAAAAATGGCTTGTTGTTTTCTTCAGCCGGTGGTTGCACGTTAAGAACAAATTTTGTATCGCACCAAAACAAATTACAACTTTGAAACAAAGGGAAGGTTAGCATAAAAGTTAACCGTCTAGCAGATAAATGCACCACCAGAAGTTCAGAAGCTCAGTTCATTTGACCTGACTATTACGTTTTCATGTTGTATTGTCCAATGGAGCACCATAACCTTCGCCTTTAGTTCTCCTAGACTACTGAACAACATAGAAAATGTCTGATAGTCTGGTTTCAGAACCATGCATATCTTGACAACATCGAACAATGTCTCTCCTTGTTTCACAAAGGGTCTCTGTTAGGGAATGGACTTGTGTCTGGAGCGTAGATACAACATTGTTTTGAGCTTGCATATCTTGATCATGAGGCAGTTTGGACGAGATTGCCTTAACAACCAACCCAGTATTACGCAGGAATGTGATTTTGGCACTGTTAGTGGACATGTACTGACCCACTACAGCAAGAGCTGACATTGCGGTTATAGTTGCCTCGCCACCTTCAGAAGGTGGCGGTTCCACCATTTTTTTCATAGCTCACTGAAAAGTTGTGGTTTTACATTAGTAGTACCAGAACAGAAGATATTAAGGAGGCAGCAAAACCAAACAAAATATCTTTGGTCTATATACAGACCTTATTCTGGTGAACCCATGTAAAATAATAGTTGTATTTTATTGCAAAGTACATAATAAAACAAAGTTCCAAACATATGACCATGTACCATCGCTAATGTATTGTCTATTTCTTCACATTGTATTGAGGGCTAAGGATAAAGAGACGAAGTTTATAATACGGTAAGCATAGTATGACATCATTCATATCACAAAACAACTGAGAACAGACAAACATGCAATTGTAACGTTGTGTGGGCAAGTCCAGCACGGAACTAGATTACAGGTCAAGATCAAAGGAACATCACTCCTCTGTTTTAAACCTTGTAAGGAGCAATGATACGCTAAGACAATTGTGTATAAAATTGAAAAGAGTTATAAACATTGGTTGCAAACCATGCAGTTCAAGGCACAGGTCAAAGTAAGTAGTAGTTAAAAGGCATGAGGATTAAGGACTTACAACAGCGGCTTTGACTGGTGTAGTCATGCCCTTCTTCTTGCTGGTGTGACAGTCTTTGAAGATTTCCACAGCATTTGGTTCAGGTACTTTTTGGTCCTTGCAGGCTTTCCTCTTCATTTGGAACAAGTCAATATAGATTTGATAATATGGTACATCGAAAAGAGTGAAACTACAGCTAATTACAAGTGCCTTGCAGTGTGCAATATAGCTACGAGATCCTGTTGTCTGTTGGAATTTCAGTTTCATACGGTTGGCCTTGTTCTTTTAACAGTTCACCTACAAGAAGATAGATTTGTGTGGCACATGCGTAAATAGGACTTCAACATGTGATCTGATGACATATATATAATGTACCTGATACTTCGGATTGGACCAGTGTTTAACGAGGCCTCTCTAGTCTTCATCAGATATATTTTCCACTGGAGATGTTTGCGCAAGTTCATTGTTAGCCTTGCCTTCATAGTGAGTTTTTCTCAAGTTATACCGATACTATCGCAGTGCAGACTTGAAAACATGGGTGCAAGCTTGTCTGGTTGCATAATCTTGGCTATCCAACTTGAACCTCATCTGTTGAAAATTATGGGAGTCTCATTATCAGCAACCTAGAAAGTATTGGGCAGAGCAAGACGATATTACTAGTTTCCATACATAACCATACTTATAGATAACTGGTCGAGGAAGGTGTTGAACTGGGTTTCGTCTTTGTCATTCATGTACTGAATCCATGTTGGGAGGATACGTACACGACACCTAACAACAACCGCTGCCTCTGATACTAACTTGGCTGACTCTTTAGCATCACGTGGCCTTTTTAAAACACCTCAAAACGGATCTCCATTCTTCCGCCTCTAGATTTAGTTAACCTATCAAGCATTATCCCTGATGTTTGTTTACTCTTGCGCCTAGGTGCTTGTCCAACAACAAACATAGGAAGTGTGAGTGTACATCAAACTGTGAGACTACATATAAAGAAGCATGAAACTATAACTTGACTCCAACAACTACCTTCTTGTTGTTGAAGCTCACAAAGTTCATCTAATCTTGCCAACTCATCTTGTGTCAAGAGTGCTTTGGAAGTAGTGTCAGGTGGCAAGGGAGCTTGGGCACGTGCTGCTAGCTGAGTTGACGAATGAGTAAATCGTGCAGCTGGTGGTACTGTGGAAGGTGTTGCAACAACTAGGGTTGTCTCTGCTTGTTTGGTGGCAGATATTTGTTTCTGTTTGGCTTGTTCTGCAGCTTGTGTAGCATGGGATACCCTGTTGGTACAATTTTCCGCTGGACTTTGACCTTCTATTGCACCATCAGTACCAGCAGAATATGCAGGACTGTTGTGCTTCCCTTTCCCTGTCGTTCTGTCTTGCTTCCTCTTTCTTTGTGCCATGTTAAGTCAAGACGACAAGAAAAACGAATAACAATTTAGTTCTTCATAACAAATGTACTTTGATGTAAGAACATGGTGTGATAGACAGATATTTTATGTTCTAGAAACAGGAACACGTGTCTTAGTCACAAGTATAATGTGTAAAGTAAGCAGATGCAATTCAACAAAATTAGAAGCAATACAAGCTAGACATCATACATAACATGCAACCACATATAACAGTGCCAAGTTAGAGGGAGCACCTTTGATGGTGCACTAGGGGAGACGTGCTCATCACCAACACAGCTACGTTGAGTGTCTATGCATGTGTTGTCTTGGAAATCATCTTGGGGGGATGGAGGAGTAGAATCTGTAGAGGCTTCCATTTGGAAGGAGCACCTTCATCCGCTGCCTTGCTAACTTCCTTTCGTTTTATTGATTTTGACAAGAAAACGCAATAAAATTCACTCTTCAGAACTCATTCGTGCATGATACTGACAATCACTACTTTGATGTAAGGCAAACACATGATTCCAGGATGGAATAATACGAAAAACAAGATGGCATGGCATATTCACAACTGTTTCTGTAAACTAAGCAGAAACCATTTCACCAAATAAGAAGCAATGCAAGCTAGACACCACGTGAAAGATGCAACCAATATGACTCTGCCAAGTTAAAAGTGTCCCATCATAAATGGCATTTCAACAAATTAGAAGCAGCGCATGCTATAAATCATATCAAAGATGCAACTAATATCACACTGCATATACTGAAGGTGTCTCGTCATACTTATTTATGCAGGATACAAAAAACAATAGTTTTATGTGAGGACATGCTTAATAGACAAATGTACAATGTACTAAATACAGGAAGGCATGTCACATTAACAGGTATAATGGATAACCTAAGCAGAATAGAAGATGCAGTTTAACCAAATAGGAAGAATTACAATGCAACATGCAACCACATATCACGCTGCCAAGTTAGAGCAAGCACCTATGATGCTAGTGTAGGGGAAATGCGGTAATCAACTACAGAGCTACGTTCACTATCTTCATCTAGCCTTGCTGTTTAAATGAGGAGTATTCCATTTGCCTAACTGCCTCATCATAAGTTGTCGGTGGGAACGACACCTATGGGATCACAAGAATCCCTACTACGGTTGCGGGGCGCGGGGTCGTGAGAAGAGCGGATCAAACAGATAGCACACGGTTTGTTTATCTAGGTTCGGGCCGCGAGGATGCGTAAAACCCTACTCCTGCTTTGGTGGATTGTATATCTGTGTTCTTGAGCTAGCTATGGGGCGTGAGGAGGTCCAAAAAGCCGAATCCTCCTCCTGGTCGCCTCGGGCCTCCTTTTATAGGAAAGGGGTTGCCACAGTGGCACACAGGAGGTGGAAAGGGTACAGTGATGTGAGGTTATCCCTCGCATTACATGACAAGGCGCATTTAATGTGTCTTGCCCAGGTGTCCTTGCTTTATCGGGGATGGGGGAGAGCCCTGTCTCATCCGTCGCCGCTCCCTCTCATGTCGACACGCGCCTTGGCCAGCGGCACCCGCGGTGCCATGTAGGCAGGCAGGCAGCTGAGGTGGCGCAGTGGTGGGTCTCCACGAAGATCCCCATGCCGCCACACAGGTGCCTGCCCAGCTGGTTGGGTCGGCAGCTGCATGCGAATGGCGGTGGAGGTTTGACTGACGTGGGCCTGATGGTGGCCCTACGGGTGTTCTTGGCAAGGGCCTTGTCGGTCCCCGGCAAGGGTCTTGCTGTGGCGCCTGCTGTCATCCCCGGCAAGGCTCTTGCCGGGGGCCTTGTGGTTGTCGTTGGCTGGGATCCCGCCAAGGATCATCACCTTCTAAAGGGTGTATCTAATCTTGAATGCCTTCACAAAGATCTGCATGCCACCACGGGGATGTCTCCCGAATCCTTGCCCCATGGGGGCAGTGGACTCAAGGGTGACTTACTCCGTAGGTGTGGGGCGAGCCGCCAAGGCAAGTGCCTTGCCGGGTTTGCTAAAACCGCCTCCCGACAAGGATCTTGCTGGGGGGGTCCACTTCGTCCCCTTTGCTCTTTGTGGTCTTGGTCTTGGCGTCGTTCTGCTTCTCCTGAGCTTCGGCCTTACCTTGGCTCGCCTCCCTTGCCTTGCTCAGTGTGGTGGTGCCTGTGGCTCAGACTGCCCGTGCACAGTTATAGGGGTACAAAAAGTGTACCCCTCTTTTTGTACACCGACAGGAGCCCCCGGGCCTGGGCCACACGTAAGCGCAATCGCGTCGTTGGGCTAGGCCCAAAAACGGTGCGCGGGCAGGCGGGGTGGTTTTTACCGCGGTAAGTCTCTTCGCGCGTTGCGCTTCCCATGCTTCCCGCACGTGCCGCGGCGTGGGGAGGTGTGTGTGACGTGGGCGGCATGCGTGGGGTTGCTTCCCGCAGGCATGCGTCACATCATAGTTAATGTGAAAGGAGGCGGCCCGCGTTTTTCCGCCATAAGAAGGAATAACCGTGGGCGCGCTGCTCACTTTCTCCTCTTCCCTTGTGCCTTTTCCAATCTCAGAGCCGCCGTTCCCTCTCTTCCTTCCTTCCTAAGCTTTCGCTGTCGCCCGCCGCCGCTGCTTTGCCATCCCCCTTCCTCAGCCCTCTAAACTTCTTGGTCGCCATGGCTCCCAAATTTGCCAAGGGCAAGGGGGTGGCTAAGGGCGCTGGGGTGGTGGAGCCGCCGGAGAGCGCGCTGCCGGGGGACTGGACGAAGTCCGCCTTCTTCTTCCCCTCGACGGTTGATGTTCGAGAGCTCCAGGCCTCCTTCAAGCCCCTATGGGGAGTGAAGACGGGAGGAGAGGATTCGAGACACCCGGCGACGCGCATCATTCCTGCTGCTTGCGCTGATCCTGCCTCAAATCGGTACCCCTTCTTCGTTGATTACTTTTCTTGCAGGTTATGCCCTCCTTTCTCCGATTTCTTCTACGACTTTATGCGCACCTTCGGCTTTCGCCTCTTGGATTTTACTCCGAATGCGGTGGCGTGCATGGCTTTCTTCGCGCATCTTTGCGAAGGCTTTGCCGGGGTGCAGCCCAACACGGCGCTCTTCCGCCATTACTTCCCTCGAATCCAGCTGGGAGGAGCCATCCCCGGTTGCGTCACCTGCATCCCCAGATCCAAGGGGGCGTACCTGGATGGTGACGTGAAGCAGAGGTGGGAGGAATGGCGTGGCCGGTGGTGCTGGATTGAAGATGAACACCCGCCGGAATTCTGCAAGGTCCGGCAAGTGCCGCCGGTCCGTGGCAGCGATTGGAGCGATGTCGATGCAGCCGATGGGAGGCTCACCGTCGCCACCACCAGGATTCTCCGGCTCACCCAGGACGGACTCACCCTTGAGATGATCGGGGCGGACTTCATTCTCCGCCGGATTGCCCCGTTGCACAACAAGGGGAGGTCACCTTGGCTCGTTACGAACCCGGCTGACATCATGCGACTCCGCCCCAGCCTCGATCACAACTTCACAGTGCTGGTGCATGCCCACTTCTACCAGCGGCTTTTCCAGCTTGATGTGGGTTGCGATGGCGAGGTCGAGCGGACCGGCAAGGCCGCGAGGGCTGCCGCAAAGGTTGGCAAGGCCCTCAAGGGGCCATTTTTCAAGCTGCCAGCGGGGGTGGTCCCGTTGTGCAACAATTCGTGTCGGTCCGAGATCATCGCCATGATGCCGGACTATAATGTGCACGGCCCTGTCCCGAGCTGGGAGGAGCCGAAGCACAAGGATGTGCAGCAGTTCTTCGACACCCTGATCGAGGTGTACGTCAATGCCGACGCCGAGCGGTGGCTTATCATGGACACCACCCAGGCAGAGCCGGAAAGGGAGGCATAGCTCGCCATGGAGGCCGGCAGCGCCGGTGGCGTGGAGGACAAGGCCGCAACGGCGGCGGAGGAAGAGGAGCTCACCCGGTGGGCGGCGGCCTCCGGGGAGGTCAGCAGCACCGACACTGGATCTCCGCTCGTCGAAGACGTGGCCGACGAGTCGTCGGGGGAGGAGGAGGACATGGCGGCGGGCTCGATGCCAACCAGGGGAAGAGGGCGATTCCCGCGGCGGGCTGGCTCTGGTGAGCCGGTCTGGCCCGGCAGGGCTGCGCGGCCTCAATTGACCCTGGAGGGGTCTGGGCGCCACACGAGGGCCACAGCGGCCAAGAGGCTGACGAAGGCCGTTGAGAAGAAGAAGACAATAGCCCCTTCCTCATCTGGGCGCGCACAAACCCCGCCGCCTCCTTCGGCTCCTCCGGCAGGCGTCGACTCGGATGATGATGTGGAGCTCCCTTTTGATCTCGGGCCTCTTAGCCCGGAGAGGAAAAGGAAACTGGTGGAAGAGGAGGAGACGGATGATGAGTAAGTTCTCCGTTCCTTACTGTCATTTCCATTTCCTCGAATTGGGTCACTTTTCTTGATCCATTTTTGCTTCCGCAGGGAGGCAGAGACGTTGGCCCAGAGGGTGAAGAGGGCGAGGACCTCGGCGAGCAGCCAGCCCCCGGCTGGGGCTTCAAAGACACCACTGGTGGTGCTGAGCAACCCGGACAGCAGCCCCCGGCGCAGCCCCTAGCGTGAGTTCGTCACCCTCTTCTTACTCGACATGTGGTAGGTGCTCAATGCTATGATGCTGACCTTGCCGGGTTTGCAGGAGGGGAGCGGCAGCAGGAGGAGCCATAGAGGGCTACTCCTAACACACCACCCCCATCGACTACGCCACCGCGGGGGGCGTCCCCGGCAAGGGCATCAGGCACGGAGCCCAAACCCATGGAGGAAGAGGGGAACTTGGGCGCTGGTGGCTAGTGGCTCTGCCACGGCGCCAAATGCTGGCGAAGAGGGGACTTCTGCTTCACAGCCTGGCACTGGTGAGTCTCCTGTCCTTCGTCTCTGTTTTTCCCTTATTCTTTTCTTGGCTTCCATGCTCCCATTACTACCCAGACCCTCCTTCAACAGGTATGGAGGACGTGGATACCGTTGCTGGGAACATTGCTGACGAGGCCGCCAAGGACGCTGCCGAGGTCGCCGCTGATGAGGCCGCCAAGGATGCTGCCGAGGACACCGCGGCAGGGGCCGCCAAGGCGACCGGGGAGGCTTCTGCCGAGGGCGCCAACGGTGGGCCTGCCGGGGTGTCAGGACCCCGATTCCAAGTCACATCGATCTAGCCGGTAACACCTCATATCACATTGCGGCCTCACGCACGGTATCCCACGGGTGTCGCCTTACCATGGCCGGGACCGTTTGCGCCTTTTGGCTCACGTATATGATAGTGTCGCTAGCATCCATATGATGGAGAACCCGGGCATTGGCCTATGGAGACAGGCATACATGAATCACATCGAGCATGTCGGTCATCAGCGAGTGATTCCGGGCTGTAGCACTGGGCTAACAGGACTCCGGGGAACCCGGGCTGTAGCAGGCTAGGCAGGACTCCGGATGTCACCGCGTGACATTTCCCCGAAGGGACGGACATAGGAACGAAGTGAAACACATGCCGTCCAGTCAAGTGTCCTGAGCAGTAGTGCTGGGCTAGCAGGACTTCGGTGAACCGGGCTGTAGCGGACTACTATGGCTCGAGGAACACTAGACTACATTTCCCCGTAAGAAAGGCTGCTAAGGATAAACAACTAGATTGTCGGATCCCACTCATACCAAGCATTTCAATCATACACACAATATGCCCGATATGAGTACATACAACATGGCATCACAACAAAACTCTACAACTCAAGTACTTTATTTAAAGGCTCCAGAGAGCCATACATAACATGTTCATACAAGTAGGGGTCACACGACCCAACACTCAAGTCATACAATCATGCAAGCACAAGTGGAAGTAAATAGTCTAGGTACAGACACTAGAAAGCAAGAAGGCTTTCATAGCCTGTCTATCTACATAGGGCCCTCCATGGCCAGGATCACCACCTGGGTGGCTAGTCACTCGTCGACATCAAGGTCTACGTAGAACCAATCGGAGGGGGCGGTGTTATCGTCTGAAAACAGTAATTAAGCAAACATGAGTACAAAGGTACTCAGCAAGTCTTACAACAGAACCTACTATACATGCTCATTCTCAAGAAGGTGGTGGGGTTATTGCAGCAAGCCAGCTTTGACTCTTGGCTAGGCTATCCTACGGAACTCTACTAGTAAAATAGTTTTCGCCCACGAGTCCACTACTCACCAACACAATACTCCACCGGGGATCCTCCCTCGTCATCCTACGAGAGGGCCATCCTCGGTACTCACACTTATCTTGAGTCTTTTAGTAGTAACCATTAACTTGTCTATGAACTGTATAGGCAACCAAGTAGTCCTTTACCGCGGACGCGGCTATTTGAATAGTTTTGTACCCTGCAGGGGTGTACTTCTTCATACACGCTTTCACCACTTACCGCCGTTTACACGACATGTACTCGGCAACCTTCAAGGGAAGCCCAACGAGGGTGTCAGCCACGGCCTACCATAACACTCAAGTCTCTAGTCCAGGTGTATCGCCTATCCAGGTTCCATCCGCAGGGTGTCCGGCCGAGGTTTCCACATACGGCCCCGAACGATGTGAACAGGATTCCCGAGACACCAAACGGGCGACTCGGTACACCGTGCCACGGTGTATCTACCGCAACATAGCCCACCCCTAGGATCAGCGCTACGCACGGCTGCCAACACATAACCTACAAACACCAGAAACTATTTGCAACTCCTGGACAGAGTACTAGGGTGAATAAGAAGCCGAGAGGGTCCATTGGTTTCGGGCCCAATGTATGGTAGTAACTGCATCTTAAATCACACATACAGATCTCAGTTCTTATGGACGGCCTCAATGAAACAACTCACCATGTACTCCTACATGGCCTCTCATCGATACCTTTACCAAATCATGTTCATCACATCCCTCACATTACCGATATAACCATTCCACTCTAGCCCATCACCCAGATGGACCAGACCTGACACAACTCTAAGCATAGCAGGCATAGCAAGGTAGGAATCACATACATGGCTCAATCAACTCCTACACATGCTAGTGGGTTTCATCTAGTTACTGTGGCAATGACAAGTCATGCAGACGATAAGGGTTCAACTACCATAGCACACAGCGGTTTGAATCGCGTTGTCTTAATGCAGTAAACAAGAGCATAAGCAAGAACATGGGTTTGTATCGGAATGACCAATGGTTGCTTGCCTGTTGTAGTGGTAGTAGGGTACTGCCCTTCAGACGGATACTCGGGGTTATCCTCGAAGGCAGAACCTACCACGAAAGATACACCAAACATAATCAACACATGACAATATGCAACAGTATGATGCATGCTATGACATGGCAAAATGAATGTGTCTTGGCCTAATGCAAGCTAAAACAGGATGGAATGAACTCATTTGAATCAAAGATTCAAATGTTAGCTCATTTAACATGGCCTTATTAGTGCATTATCTTATTCTGCTTAAAAAACAAGGTTAACTTATTTTGTCATGCATGAAACCATTACAGATGGATAGATTGAATTTTTCTGATCATTTTTCATATATAAATCTTTGCATTTGGAGCTATGGTTGATTTTCTATGATTTTTAGAAGTTTTGGCTATTTTCTGGAATTTCCTATTAAAGAATAAATCCAGTAATTGAATCAATGCCTCAGCATGACATAGGTGTGAAGTCAGCGGTCAACTGGGTCGGCCAGGTCAAACCTGAGTACCTGACTGGTGGGCCCTGTCTGTAAGTGACTCAGCTAATTGACAGAATTAAATTAACACTAATTAGCTGTCAGTGGGGCCTGGGCCCACATGTCAGTGACTATACTAATTAAAATTAGTTAAAACAAATCCTAAACTAATTAGCAGACCGGCCCCACCTGTTATAGACTCAAGGGGGTCAACCTGGGCCCACACAGGGGGCAAACAGAGTCAAACTCGCCGGCGTCTAGCCGCCGGCGTGGCCAGACGCGGCGGAGCATTGCGGGATTTGCACTCCAGCGACCAAATGTGCGGCGGAGACTACCTACGTGATGCGGGGAGGAAGCCGCGTCGAGTGGTGGCAGTGGGTGGAGCTGGGGTGGCCGAAAACATCGTCGGCGACGAGTTTGGTGGCGGCCGGAGCTCGAGTGAGGTCGAGCTAGTCGCTAGGGGGCACGACGAGGGGCGTGCGGGGGTGCTACGGGCTCCTACGAGTGCGTGGAAGACGAAGGCGTGCTCGGTGGCGTCCCAACGTGGCTATGGCCACGACGGCGACGTGCGGTGGCAGCGGCGAGCTTCGGCTTCGATGGCAGAGGTGGTTAGAGGACGCGGACGAGCATGGGGAGAGGGGGAAACGGTGGCGGAGCTCACAGCGGTTGCAGGGGAGCGAACGGCGAGCTTGGGGAAGGGCTAGAGCGAGCGGGGCGGGGAAGGGGATCTCCGATTGCCGGAGTTGAGGATGAGCTCGGTGCAGCGTCTCCGAGGCGAGCGAGCGCTCGGGGATCGGCCTACTTGATGTAGTCGACGATGGCGGAGCTTCCTGGCATGACGGGGCAACGAATGGACGACGGTGGCTACGGTGAAGCTTGTCGGCGGCGACGGCTGCGCTCGGCAGGAAGATGGGGAGAGAGCCAGAGAGGGGGAGAGGCCACGGGGAGAGTGGGAAGAAAGTGAGGGAGACGTGGGGGTCGGCGTGGCACTCGTGGACGCCTCCAGGCCGTCGACGGAAGCAGGAGGTGGCCGGCGTGTGGCCGCGGGCGTCGGCCACGCGCTCCTCGTCCTCCTGGCGAGAGGAGGGGGACGACTTGCATGAGCCAGTGGCCTGGGCTGAGCCGGGTGGGCTGGTGGGCTACGCCAGGTAAGTCCCTGTTCTTTCTCTCCTTTTCTGTTTTTTATTTATTTATTATTTCTGTAACTTCAGGGCTTTATTAAAAATGCCAGGGCATTACCAAAAATCATAAAATTAATCATGGCCGCTGCTTAGAATATACCCAACAGCAAACATTTTAGTTTATGATTATTTGAGCATTTAAAATATTTTATAGCATTTAAATGCTCAAATGCAAATACCATAAGGATTAATCCAATGACCTTTGATGTCCTAGAAAAATGTGCACCATTTTTGTCAAAGGTTTTAATCCAAAACAAAAAGGGTGGGCTTTTTAGGAGGGCATTTCAGGTTCATTGAAAAAGTTTTTAGTAAACCCTAGTTGTTCCAGGGGGGGTGCTGGGGGTTCTGTCATCCCCATTTCAAATTTAAGAGGAATTTAAACATGATGCACACTCTAATGCTTGAACTAGCTAGGGTGTGACAACTCACCCCCACTCAAAAGAATCTTGTCCCGAGATTTAGGATCCTCCGGAAAGAAGGTGGGGTACTCGAGTCGAAGACGATCCTCCCTTTCCCAAGTGGCTTCTTTCTCGGAATGGTGTGATCATCGAACCTTAAGAAACTTGATATTATGGCGTCGAGTGGTACGCTCGGTTTGATCAAGGATACGAACGGGATATTCCCGATATGAGAGGTTATCTTGTAAATCAAGCGTTTCGTGGTCCACTCCACGGATAGGATCCGCGAAGCAACGCCTGAGTTTAGAAACGTGGAAGACATCGTGAACTCTGGAAAGATGCAAAGGTAGTTCCAATTGGTAGGCAACTTCTCCTCGTTTGGCAAGAATGCGAAAAGGGTCCGATGTAACGAGGAGCCAATTTGCCTTTGATACCGAAACGATGGGTTCCCTTTAATGGAGTAACCCGAAGGTAAGCCTTCTCACCGACTTCATAAGTCATAAGCTTATGTTTACGATCATATTGACTCTTTTGACGAGATTGGGCTGTTTTCAATTTCTCACGAATAACGCGAACCTGCTCTTCTGCTTCCTGAATCATATCCGGGCCAAAGAGTTGTCTTTCCCCGGTTTCTGACCAGTTAAGAGGCGTTCGACATTTTCGTCCATAGAGAACTTCGAAAGGAGCCTTGCCCAAGCTAGCTTGATAACTATTGTTATAAGCAAACTCCGCGAATGGAAGGCAATTCTCCCAACCCATTCCGAACGAGATGACAGAATCTCGGAGCATATCTTCCAGAATTTGATTGACTCGCTCTACTTGACCACTTGATTGAGGATGGAAGGTGGTGCTAAAAGAGAGACAAGTTCCCATAGCATTTTGGAAACTTTCCCAAAATCGAGAGGTAAAGAGACTCCCACGGTCTGAGTTAATTTCCAATGGGACACCATGAAGTGACACTATTCGAGAGATGTATAACTCAGCTAGCTGGCTAGCGGTGATACTCTCATGAACAGGTAGGAAATGGGCTACCTTGGAAAGGCGGTCGATCACGACAAAGATGGCATTATTCCCTCTCTTGGTCCTAGGAAACCCAGTGATGAAATCCATACTGATTTTATCCCATTTCCACTCGGGAATAGCCAAAGGTTGAAGGGTGCCAGCAGGCCGTTGATGCTCTGCTTTAACATGACGACAAACGTCGCAATTAGTAATGTATTGAACGATTTCTCTCTTCATCCTAGTCCACCAAAACCTCTGGCGTAGGTCTTGATACATTTTAGTACTACCGGGATGAATGGTGAGAGGGGATTCATGAGCTTCCTTAAGGATCAGCCGCCTCAGGTCTCGTGCCTTTGGAACCACTAAGCGGTTTCCAAAGTATACGACACCTTGATCATCAACGGAGAAACAATTCGCGACTCCTTTCTTAATGTTTCTCTTAATACGGGAGATTCCTGGATCTACCTTCTGTGCCTTGATGATCTGATCCATAAGGGTAGGTTTCGCCACCAGTGTGGATAGGAATCCTCGAGGAACAATGTGAAGATTGAGCTTATGAAATTCCTCGTGGAGAAGTGGTTGGCTTTGGTGTAACATCAGGTTGTTACAATAAGATTTACGACTTAGCGCATCAGCCATGACATTGGCTTTGCCCGGGGTGTAAGTTATTCCTAAGTCGTAATCCGAGATCAACTCGACCCAACGTCGTTGCCTGAGATTCAAATCCGGTTGGGTGAAGATATATTTCAAACTTTGGTGATCGGTGAAGATCTTGCAATGATTACCAAGGAGGTAATGTCGCCAACTTTTGAGTGCATGGACTATAGCTGCAAGCTCTAGATGATGTGTGGGATAGTTTTCCTCATGTGGGTGTAATTGCCGTGAAGCATATGCAATTACCTGACGACCCTGCATGAGTATGCAACCTAGTCCTTGTCGCGATGCGTCGCAATAGATAATGAAGTCCTTGGAGAAATCTGGTAGTACCAGTACGGGAGCAGATGTCAGGCGTCTTTTCAGTTCCTATAAACTGAAATCGCACTGTGGAGTCCACTCAAACCTTTTATCTTTCTTGAGGAGTTCAGTTAGAGGTTTAGCAAACTTGGAGAAATTCTCGATGAAGCGGCGGCAATAGCTCGCTAAGCCAAGGAAACTCCGAACTTGCTTGACCGTTTCAGGTGGAGTCTAATCAAGGACGGCTTGAACTCGCTCGGGATTGACAGCAATACCCTTACCAGAGATTACATGGCCTTGATAGGTCACTTATGGCAACCAAAATTCACACTTGGAGAATTTGGCATAAAGGCGATGCTCTCAAAGTTTCATCAATACCAGACTTAGATGTTCGGCATGTTCCTCTTCATTCTTGGAGTAGATGAGTATGTCATCGAGGTATACTACGATGAATTTATCCAAGTACTCCAGGAAGACCGAGTTCATTAACCAAGAGAAGATAGCTGGGGCGTTGGTTAAACCGAAGGACATAACGGTGTACTCGTATTGGCCATAACGAGTAACAAAGGCCGTTTCGGGAATGTCCCCGTTTCTGATTTTGATCTGATGGTAGCCTAACCTCAAATCCATCTTGGAAAAGACTGAGGATCCAGCGAGCTGATCATACGGATCGTTGATCCTGGGAAGCAGATACTTGTTCTTGATGGTGACCAGGTTGACAGGTCGGTAATCTACAACCATTCGATCCGTTCCATCCTTCTTCTTGACGAAGAGGACGGGGCAAGCCCAAGGAGAAGAACTAGGACGGATGAAACCCTTTTTCAAGGACTCATCGAGTTGATTCTTAAGCTCGGCTAGTTCTAAGGGTGCCATCTTGTAGGGTCTCCTAGAAATTGGAACGGTTCCTGGGACAAGGTCTATCACGAACTCGACATCCCTGTCAGGTGGAACACCTGGTAGTTCTTCGGGAAAGACATCCGGGAAGTACCGGACTACCGGAACATCCTCAAAGTCTGGAAGGGGTTGGCATTTAAGGAGTAAAGCTGGCGCTTGGCCACTCGAGTTAAGACATTGACTGTCTTGCCCGATGGATGAGTAAGTTGAACGGTTCTAGTGGCACAATCAATCTTAGCATAATGAGCTGACATCCAGTCCATACCCAAGATGATGTTTATGTCCGAGGACTTGAGAGCTATTAAGGATGCAAGGAAGACAAGTCTATCGACAAGAATTTCGTTCCCATGGCTTACTCTAGAAGTTTGCCATTTGGAACCCGGAGTTTGAATTACCATGGAAGTGGAATGTCACAGGATGTCGTGTTATGCAATCGAGCATAGTTCTCGGATATGAATGAATGAGATGCTCAAGTATCGAAAAGAACAGATGCCGGATGGCAGTTAACAAGGAGCGTACCAAGGACGACATTAGGATCCTCGTGAGCCTCCTCGGCTAAGACATAGTTGACATGGCCACGTGCAGTGGTGACCGGCTTGGCATAGAATGTCTTTCCCGCTGGCTTACCACGGCCAACGGACTTTCCAGTCTGATTAGGGTTGTTCTGGGACACTCTCGACTATAGTGACCCGGCTCTCCACACTTGAAGCATGTCACCACATTGGGGCGTGGAGCTGCATTAGCAGCGGCGCCACCATAGGGCTTGGGCGGTGCAAACTACTGGTTGGGACGAGGCGCCTCAAAGGATGGCCTCGGAATGAACCTGGGTGGCAGTGCCGTGCTTGGGATCCACACCCGGCGCTTCTGATCTCCAGAGCCGGATGAAGAGCCAAAATCACGTGAGTGTTTGCGTGAAGCGTCATAGTCAGACTGGCCTGTCTCAGCGCTGATGGCTTTATTGACCAACTTCTGAAAGGATGTGCACTCGTGCAGACGAAGATCGCTTTGAAGCTCAGGGCTAAGGCCCTTGCGGAACCTTGCCTGCTTCTTAGCATCGGTAGATACTTCTTCAGGAGCATAACGTGCCAGATTCCCAAATTCACGGCTATATGCATCCACAGTCAGTCTTCCTTGGGTGAAATTGCAGAACTCCTCCCTCTTACGATCTATGAGTCCTTCCGGAATGTGATGCTCACGGAAAGCCTCACTGAATTCAGCCCAAGTAGTAATTTGGCCGACCGGACGCATAGCTTCAAAATTTTCCCACCAGAGGCTAGCATGGCCTTCGAGATCGTAGGCAGCGTAAGTAACTTTATCAGCTTCGGCTACGTTGGCAGAATGTAGCTTGTGGGTGATGCTGCGAAGCCAGTCATCCGCGTCGAGGGGCACGACGGAATGGTTAAACTTTGGTGGGTACAGCTTGATAAATTCATTGATTGACACCAAGTCATTTCGCGGATGGCATGCAGTGTTCTGCTCAATCCGCTCCAGCAGGCGGTTAGTCTCATGCTTGTTTCTTTTCGCCTCCAGCATCACTTCGGCCAAGGAAGGCGGGTGAGGCAGATTTTCACCCCTACCTGCACTGGCTTCCCCCTGCTCCGGGGCAGCAGGGTTGCTGCGGGTGTTGACCATCCTAGGAGAAAACAAGACAATGGTTTAGATAAGGATGGCACAACTTAGCAAGGAAGTGCAGAATGTAATGGATAACATGGAATGCTAAGACGTTCATTGCACGACATGGTAATATAGAAACTGCCATATATATACCATTGGTCATACACACCGTACATAGTTTAGTACAAGCCCAGGCTAGAGTGCAACTACGGTGAAAGACATTACATCTCATCGGAGGCATTCCAAGCTCCTATACATTATTTGTCTACACCTCCGGAATCGATTACACACAAACTCATATTCCACAAGTCACGCAGGACAGTGAAGATACAACTATTACAATACTAGTGGTACTACTACTAACTCAGACGGCTCCGTAGTAGTCCTCATAGAAGTCACCTCCATAGCCTGGAAGTTCAACGTGATCATCCGGGAACAGTCGGTCCTGAGGAGCTTGTGGACCAAAGGGGCTAGGGTGAGGTCTTGGACCAACAAACGGTGGCCTGCGGGGACCACTGGGTGGGGTGATGCCTCCCACATCATGCCAATCCACCATGTCTGGCAGAGCAGATCTCACAGGATACAGATCCCTTGTATCCATACATCCAGCTTGCACCGCAGGTGCAAACCGAGTCAATGTGGCCCAATGATCAGCACGGGTATTGAAAAGCTCCAGCCTCAAGGTCCAATTCTCTCGGTCCTTATCTTCGAGCATCTCGGCAGTGGTACGAGTCAATGAGTCCTCCTGAGTGGAGTCAGCATAGATAGCCTGAAGGTACCCTTGCGCTCCCAGAAGTGAAGCTGGCATGTAACAGAAGTCGGTGTTCCGAAGCAGGCCAGTCCGGACTCGCATGATGGTCATCATGGAATAGGCAGCATCCTACACAGCCATCTCAACAGTAACCCCGAGTCCATAGGAACAGTGGAGGGGCTCGGTAGATCCAGGATAAGAAGGAAATATCCTGACGGTGCAGAAATATTGGCTTTGATTAAAGTCTCGAAACTGCTCTTCGACAGTGTATTCGGGATACCAACGGTAACCCGTCTCAATCATTACCCGAACTAACATAGCAGTATGACCGGGCACATCGAGGCACCGGGTCAGGCGAATCACTTGGTTTTGAGCACGAGTGGCCATCTGAAAGCACAATCACAATGCAAAGACATTAGAATTTCTAGGGAAAATTTGACAGCATAACGGCTGTAAATGCTCAGAAAAAGATTTGAGACATTCACAACAGTTTGCAATACCACTCAACAACATCATATCAAGGTTCTGATTCAACTGGCAACATACTAAAAATAGTAGGAACTGTATTGAGGCTTGTAACAACAATCCTATAAGCTACTACAGATTAGTAACATGTGAACCTGATAGAAGAAGAGAGCCTAGTCCTTAACCCACGTTGAATGAGAAGAGAATGACTCAGATCAGAGGGCATAAGGTAAAGGAGTAAAAGAGCCTTACGTTCCCTCCCACAATCAATTCCCCTACATATAACTAAAGCATTTCTAGACTCGACATCGACCAGTTTGGCTCAACGAACCTACAGGCAGTCCGGCTCTGATGCCAACGCTGTCAGGACCCCGATTCCAAGTCACATTGATCTAGCCGGTAACACCTCATATCACATTGCGGCCTCACGCACGGTATCCCTCGGGTGTCGCCTTACCATGGCCGGGACCGTTTGTGCCTTTTGGCTCACGTATATGATAGTGTCGCTAGCATCCATATCACAGAGAACCCGGGCCAACATGGCTAGTCGTGAACCCAAAGCGGCACAGGCCTATGGAGAGAGGCATACATGAATCACATCGAGCATGTCGGTCATTAGCGAGTGATTCCGAGCTGTAGCACTAAGCTAACAGGACTCCGGGGAACCCGGGCTGTAGCAGGCTAGGCAGGATTCTGGATGTCACCGCGTGACATTTCCCCGAAGGGACGGACATAGGAACGAAGTGGAACACATGCCGGCCAGTCAAGTGTCCTGAGCAGTAGTGTTGGGCTAGCAGGACTCTGGTGAACCGGGCTGTAGCAGACTACTATGGCTCGAGGAACACTAGACTACATTTCCCCATAAGAAAGGCTGCCAAGGATAAACAACTAGATTGTCGGATCCCACTCATACCAAGCATTTCAATCATACACACAATATGCCCGATATGAGTACATACAACATGGCATCACAACAAAACTCTAAAACTCAAGTACTTTATTTAAAGGCTCCAGAGAGCCATACATAACATGTTCATACAAGTAGGGGTCACACGACCCAACACTCAAGTCATACAATCATACAAGCACAAGCGGAAGTAAATAGTCTGGGTACAGACACTAGAAAGCGAGAAGGCTTTCGTAGCCTGTCTATCTACATAGGGCCCTCCATAGCCAGGATCACCACCTGGGTGGCTAGTCACTCGTCGACATCAAGGTCTACGTAGAACCCATCGGAGGGGGCGGTGTTGTCGTCTGAAAACAGTAATTAAGCAAGCATGAGTACAAAGGTACTCAGCAAGTCTTACAACAGAACCTACTATACATGCTCATTCTCAAGAAGGTGGTGGGGTTATTGCAGCAAGCCAGCTTTGACTCTTGGCTAGGCTATCCTATGGAACTCCACTAGTAAAATAGTTTTCGCACAAGAGTCCACTACTCACCAACACAATACTCCACCGGGGATCCTCCCTCGTCATCCTACAAGAGGGCCATCCTCGGTACTCACACTTATCTTAAGTCTTTTAGTAGTAACCATTAACTTGTCTATGAACTATATAGGCAACCAAGTAGTCCTTTACCGCGGACGCGGCTATTCGAATAGTTTTATACCCTGCAGGGGTGTACTTCTTCATACAACCTTTCACCACTTACCGCCGTTTACACGACATGTACTCGGCAACCTTTAAGAGGATGCCCAACGAGGGTGTCGCCACGGCCTGCCCAAACACTCAAGTCTCTAGTCCAGGTGTATCGCCTATCCAGGTTCCATCCGCAGGGAGTCCGGCCAAGGTTTCCACATACGGCCCCGAACGATGTGAACAGGGTTCCCGAGACACCAAACGGGCGACTCGGTACCTTGTGCCATGGTGTATCTACTGCAACATAGCCCACCCCTAGGATCAGCGCTACGCACGGCTGCCAACACATAACCTACAAACACCAGAAACTATTTGCAACTCCTGGACAGAGTACTAGGGTGAATAAGAAGCCGAGAGGGTCCATTGGTTTCGGGCCCAATGTATGGTAGTAACTGCATCTTAAATCACACATACAGATCTCAGTTCTTATGGACGGCCTCAATGAAACAACGCACCATGTACTCCTACATGGCCTCTCATCGATACCTTTACCAAATCATGTTCATCACATCCCTCACATTACCGATATAACCATTCCACTCTAGCCCAACACCCAGATGGACCAGACCTGACACAACTCTAAGCATAGCAGGCATAGCAAGGTAGGAATCACATACATGGCTCAATCAACTCCTACACATGCTAGTGGGTTTCATCTAGTTACTGTGGCAATGACAAGTCATGCAGACGATAAGGGTTCAACTACCGTAGCACACAGCGGTTTGAATCGCGTTGTCTTAATGCAGTAAACAAGAGCATAAGCAAGAACATGGGTTTGTATCGGAATGACCAATGGTTGCTTGCCTGTTGTAGTGGTAGTAGGGTACTGCCCTTCAGACGGATACTCGGGGTTATCCTCGAAGGCAGAACCTACCACGAAAGATACACCGAACATAATCAACACATGACAATATGCAACAGTATGATGCATGCTATGACATGGCAAAATGAATGTGTCTTGGCCTAATGCATGCTAAAACAGGATGGAATGAACTCATTTGAATCAAAGATTCAAATGTTAGCTCATTTAACATGGCCTTATTAGTGCATTATCTTATTCTGCTTAAAAAACAAGGTTAACTTATTTTGTCATGCATGAGACCAATACAGATGGATAGAATGAATTTTTCTAATCATTTTTCATATATAAATCTTTGCATTTGGAGCTATGGTTGATTTTCTATGATTTTTAGAAGTTTTGGCTATTTTCAAGAATTTCCTATTAAAGAATAAATCCAATAATTGAATTAATGCGTCAGCATGACATAGGTGTGACGTCAGCGGTCAACTGGGTTGGCCAGGTCAAACCTGACTGGTGGGCCCTGTCTTTGAGTAACTCGGCTAATTGACAGAATTAAATTAACACTAATTAGCTGTCAGTGGGGCCTGGGCCCACATGTCAGTGACTAAACTAATTAAAATTAGTTAAAACTAATCCTAAACTAATTAGCAGACCGGCCCCACCTGTCATAGACTCAGGGGGGGTCAACCTGGGCCCACACAGGGGTCAAACAGAGTCAAACTCGCCGGCGTCTAGCCGCCGGCGAGGCTAGACGCAGCGGAGCAGTGCGGGATTTGCACTCCGGCGACCAAATGGGCGGCAGAGACTATCTACGTGATGCGGGGAGGAGGCCGCGTCGAGTGGTGGCGGTGGGTGGAGCTGGGGTGGCCGGAAACGTCGCCGGCGACGAGTTTGGCGGCGGCCGGAGCTCGGGTGAGGTCGAGCTAGTCGCTAGGGGGCACGGCGAGGGGCGTGCGGGGGTGCAACGGGCTCCTGCGAGTGCGTGGAAGACGAAGGCGTGCTCGGTGGCGTCCCAACATGGCTATGGCCACGACGGCGACGTGCGGTGGCGGCGGCGAGCTTCAGCTTCGATGGCAGAGGTGGTTAGAGGACTCGGACGAGCGCGGGGAGAGGGGGAAACGGTGGCGGAGCTCACAGCGGTTGCAGGGGAGCGAACAGCGAGCTCGGGGAAGGGCTAGAGCGAGCGGAGCGGTGAAGGGGATCTTCGGTGGCTGGAGTTGAGGACGAGCTCGGTGCAGCGTCTCCGGGGCGAGCGAGCGCTCTGGCCTCGGCTCACTTGATGTAGTGAACGACGGCAGAACTTCCTAGCATGACGGGGCAACGAATGGATGGCGGTGGCTGCGGTGAAGCTTGTCAGTGGCGACGGCTGCGCTCGGCAGGAAGATGGGGAGAGAGCTAGAGAGGGGGAGAGGCCACGGGGAGAGTGGGAAGAAAGTGAGGGAGACGTGGGGGTCGGCGTGGCACTCGTGGACGCCTCCAGGGCATCGGCGGAAGCAGGAGGTGGCCGGCGCCACGCGCTCCTCGTCCTCCTGGCGAGAGGAGGGGGACGACGGGCATGAGCCAGTGGACTGGGCCGAGCCGGGTGGGCTGGTGGGCTACGCCAGGTAAGTCCCTGTTCTTTCTCTCCTTTTCTGTTTATTTATTTATTTATTATTTCTGTAACTTCAGGGCTTTAATAAAAATGCCAGGGCATTACCAAAAATCATAAAATTAATCATGGCCACTGCTTAGAATATACCCAACAGCAAACATTTTAGTTTATGATTATTTGAGCATTTAAAATATTTCATAGCATTTAAATGCTCAAATGCAAATACCATAAGGATTAATCCAATGACCTTTGATGTCCTAGAAAAATGTGCACCATTTTTGTCAAAGGTTTTAACCCAAAACAAAAAGGGTGGGCTTTTTAGAAGGGCATTTCAGGTTCATTGAAAAAGTTTTTAGTAAACCCTAGTTGTTCTAGGGGGGGTGCTGGGGGTTCTATCATCCCCATTTAAAATTTAAGAGGAATTTAAACATGATGCACACTCTAATGCTTGAACTAGCTAGGGTGTGACACGGGGAAGCCGGCAAGGCCACCGCCGAGGAAGAGGCGATTGATGATCAGCCTCCCTCCTCCTCAACCTCGGGCCCCGGCAGGTATTTGAAGGTGGGCGACGATCTTTTCGTACACCTCCTAGGGGCGTCAAGTTCCCGGGCGCCCGCCAAAGGGGAAGTCTTTGACGGCGAGGTGCTTGCCGCCACCGGGCTTGAGGTTGTCGGTGAGCCGGGCGTTGGCGGTGACTGTTCTCCGGAAGAGCAGCTTTTCTGCGCTATGGGGGCTAACTTCCGAAAACTCCAGGCGCTCTACCTTGTCCGTCTGGGCAAGGTTATGTCCAGGATGGCAACGGTGGACCAGGCGGAGGTGGATTTCAAGGCGTGCGTTGCTGAGACGCAGACCTGGTTCCACCAGAATCGCGAGGAGCAGAGGGCCCTTCAGGAGGAATTGGCCAAGCGCAATTTCGAGCTCACCATGAAGATGGTTGGCCCAGGAACAGGCGGCGAACTTGGCTGCCGCGGCCGAGGCCATCCGGAACCAGCATCAAGCCGCACTGGATTCCCAGGAAGAGGACCTCACCGCGCGTGAGGCGAAGCTTGCCGCAGAGCTCCGTGGCAAGGATGAGGAGCTCGAGGCCCTTGTCGCACGGCGGACTCGTGAGCTGGAGCAGAGGCACAAGGAGGCACTCGATGCCCAGGCTCTGGCCCATGCCGGCAAGGTAAGGGAGTTGGAGGTGGCGCAGGACGAGCTGAAGGAGCAGGCCCTCAAGCTGTCCAATGAGAAGAGCATGCTCAACAGCGCCTTGGTGGAGGTGCAAGGAGCGGTCATCAGCAGGGCTGGGGAGCTCTCCGAAGCGCAAAACTCCGTCAGAGACCTCAAGCTGAAGCTGGAGGATCTCGAGAAGATGTTGTCGGAGAGCAGGGCTCGGGAGGAGACCTTGACCAAGAGCCTGGAGGACGAGAAGCAGCTACGGGCGAACGAGGCCGCCTCCCACCAAGATTATGTGGCGGGCGAGAACAGATGGATCAGCCGTCTAGAGGAGGTCGCCGGCAGGGTCACCTCGCAGTTGGCCACCATGGGGATGCCACACGTGAGGTACACCCCTGAGCGCAGCGGGATCGTCAACACCAAGTTGACCCTGTTCTTCGAGGGCGTCCTCGAAGCCTTGGCTTATCTTCACTCCAAAAAGACGGCCACGCTGGCCGACGAGGCCCGGCGACTTTGCCGGAGGGTCGTGGCCAAGGTCCTCACCAAGATGGCATACTAGAATCCCGATCTTGACTTCGCGGCCCCGATGAAGAGCTTGCCGGATGGTGCTGACCTCACGGTGCTCAAGGAGTGCATCAAGCCCATCACCGACTGCATCGACGAAATCAAGAGGGTGGAAGGCCAGCGCCGGGATTAGGCATCCCGTTCTTCTTCGCCGCTGCGGGTTCCCGACCAAGACAAATTTTATCTTTTGTTAGAACCGCAGCTATGATGTGATGTAATATAACTTTGAAGTACGCGTGCTGCCGGACGAGCCACCTTTCTATTCTGAACGCAGCCGCTCGAACTATCGAGTTTGACTCGAGTCAGAATCGGGGGCGTTGCTGATCGCGGAAGGCTACTCTGCCATTCTCGATGCAGCCGCTTGAGCTGTTGAGCGGACTCGAAACAGGGCAAGGGCGTTGCCGATCGTGGTAGAGCCCCCTGGCGTGCAGGTTTCTCATACAAAGCAAATATCTCCGGGGGGAATAACCTCAAATAAGAAGGGTAGCATAAATAAGGGTTCAGTGCAACTTAGCTTCTGTTTGTGATCGCTCGAGTGTCGATCTTCAGGCCTCCTTTCTTCTTAAAGGGTCACGAAGATGAAGGAGTGCCGGGCTAACTGCTAGAGCCGATTCTCACAACTGCGCCCCCTACCTGGCGCGCCAAAGATGTCGGTGGGAATGACACCTATGGGATCACAAGAATCCCTACTACGGTTGCGGGGCGCGGGGTCGTGAGAAGAGTGGATCAAACAGATAGCACACAGTTCGTTTATCCAGGTTCGGGCCGTGAGGATGCGTAAAACCCTACTCCTGCTTTGGTGGATTGTATATCTGTGTTCTTGAGCTAGCTATGGGGCATGAGGAGCTCCAAAAAGCCGAATCCTGCTCCTGGTCGCCTCGGGCCTCCTTTTATAGGAAAGGGGTTGCCACAGTGGCACACAGGAGGTGGAAAGGGTACAGTGATGTGAGGTTATCCCTCGCATTACATGACAAGGCGCATTTAATGCGTCTTGCCCGGGTGTCCTTGCTTTATCGGGGACAGGGGAGAGCCCTATCTCATCCGTCACCGCTCCCTCTCGTGTCGACACGCGCCCTGGCCAGCGGCGCCCGCGGTGCCATCTAGGCAGGCAGCTGAGGTGGCACTGTGGTGGGTCTCCAGGAAGATACGCATGCCGCCACGCAGGAGCCTGCCCAGCTGGTTGGGTCGGCAGCTGCATGCGAACGGTGGTGGAGGTTTGACTGACGTGGGCCTGATGGTGGCCCTACGGGTGTTCTTGGCAAGGGCCTTGCCGGGGCCCCGACAAGGGTCTTGCCATGGCGCCTGCTGTCATCCCCGGCAAGGCACTTGCCGGGGGCCTTGTGGTCCTCCTTGGCTGGGATCCCGCCAAGGATCATCACCTTCTAAAGGGTGTATCTGATCTTGAATGCCTTCACAAAGATCTGCATGCCACCACGGGGATGTCTCCCGAATCTCTTTGCCCCATGGGGGCAGTGGACTCAAGGGTGACTTACTCCGTAGGTGTGGGGCGAGCCGCCACGGCAAGGGCCTTGCCGGGTTTGCTAAAACCGCCTCCCGACAAGGATCTTGCCGGGGGCGGTCCGCTTCGTCCCCTTTGCTCTTTGTGGTCTTGGTCTTGGCGTCATTCTGCTTCTCCTGAGCTTCGGCCTTACCTTGGCTCACCTCCCTTGCCTTGCTCAGTGTGGTGGTGCCCGTGGCTCAGACTGCCCGTGCACAGTTATAGGTGTACAAAAAGTGTACCCCTCTTTTTGTACACCGACATATGTGCTTGATGAGGGATACACAAGAACATTAGTTTGATGTAAGAACATGGTTAATACACAGATGTACTAGTATGTAACAAAAATAAAAAGGCATGTCATATTCAAAGGTATAATGTGTAAGCTAAGCAGATGCAATTTAACCAAATTGAAAGCAATACAAGCTAGACATCCGGCTGGAGTGGTGAGCATGATCATCTAGGACCTGAGAGCCTGGTGGGAGGCGGGCTGCTTCGCCACCATCGCGGCTTTTTAGTTGGCTGCCAGGTGATGCCTCTCTTTGCTAGGCTTGTCACGGGCTCGGCCGGTGCCCTGACTAGCTATTTGTCTTCTGGTTCTCACGGGATGGTGGTTCATGTAAAAAATATATTTCCTTATCTTAATAAAGACCGACTTCCGCCTTTTGAATACAAGCTAGACACCATATGCAACATGCAACCACATATGACACCGTGAAGTTAAAGAAAGCGCTTGTGATGGTGGTTCATTGCGAGCGAGATCATCAACTCCAGAGCTACTTTTACCTTCTCCATCTGCTAACACTGCACCCTTTATAATGCTGAAATGTGTCTTGCCTAAGCCCGAAGAAATCTGGAGCTGCTTCTCTCTTTTATTTCGTGCTTCCATCAACTGATTAGCAGAGTCTGAAATATCCATGCATAAAAAAACAATAGTGAGAGTATGGGTGAAGTGTGTGCAGAACTAAAGCACTGTAAAAGTAGCAGATAGCAGGTGGCTGAAAAATAAATGACAAGAGACATATGATATCTCTACAACATTGCCTGGCAAACAAAATTAGTGTAGCGACCCGACCTTAGACGGTCAAGTCTCTGTGCTTAAGTGTCATCCCTGGATCGGTATGCTGACACACACAGTACTCGGGGATTTATAACAGAGGTAAATAACATGTATAAAGTAACGTAAATACTATTACCTCAACCCAAATAGCGGAAGTAACAACAAGGTTGTGGATTCCCATCAACACCAATGACAAAGTTGAGTGTAGAAATCGTAACCCTAACGTATCACTTACTCGTCGTAAGAATTCTACAACATGAGATGTTTCAGCCACAAAGGGTCAGTACATTCAATGTACTGGCAAATTCACACCATAAGATAATGATGAATAATAATTATACCTACATGCATATTTGGCTGGTGGAAAAGCTTTATGGTTATTATGTTTTTGTGAAAAGCCAATTTTTTCCTACATCAAAGGAATAGATTTTATTTAACTACAAAGTTGGTTGAAAAATTATTGAGAAGGTTCCTCCAACTCAATCCCAATTAAAAGTTAACAGCCCAACAAATTAATTAAGTAACATGATGAGATCAACACGATAATTCAAGAACCAGATACTCAAGTTGTCCATAACCGGGGACACGGCTAATCATGATTAGTTTGTACACTCTGCAGAGGTTTGCACACTTTTCCCCACAAGACTCAATCTCCTCCATTGGATTTCTCACACTACATGGTGTTTGCGAAACGGATGACCGAGACACAGTCTTTCAGAAGCATTAACTCTCTACTCTGGATAGACAGTACCACCTACAACCCACTACATCTACTACTCTACCTCTTCAAGAGCTTCACGCAACTTACTCAACTATGCCAGAGCCCATAATGGCTTGTGGCTGCGCACGGAAGTTTCTAGCATGAATAATCTTATGATCCCTTTGAGCCTAGGTGGCGGGCTGTAGGATGATCACACGGGTCCTCCGGGATATCCTAGGATAACACTGGATTCTCCAGGTGCCCACAAGAAATCCACCCAGAAGTGTATTTAAGTTGCCACCTTAAGTTGAACCATTAATTAACAAACTCACATCTGTCATGAATACACTCAAACCCAATCTATGTCTATGAGCATAGCATTAGCAAATATAAGCAACATAGAAGTAACACCCATAGGTTTGATAATAAATAGGTGAATAGGTACTACCTCATCTACTTCCCAAAACCCACAATTTAATCAGATCCTAACCATGCAATTGTTTGAGGATTGATCTAATGCAATAAAACAAGGTAGTAAAGAGGTATGATCAAAGTGTTACTTGCCTATACTGTTGATGAAGATGATTCGCACTCAAAACTCTTGATAGTTCTACTCGTCACACTCCGGTCAATCTATCGTAAGCAAGCAATAGTAACCACACATAAGCAATCACTCAAAAGATCGGAAAGAATGAAGAAAACTATTCAGAAAACATCAAAACCAAGAAAATAACGCTTGCAATATAAAACAATTTCTAACAGTACCAAAATTATGTGTATTTGGCCTTATCAGAAAGTTTAGGTCAAAAGCTTTATTTTGCAAAAAGAATCAACTCAAACGGAGTTATAAAACTCAAGTTACGATCAAACGAAGTTCAAATAAAAACTGTTTGAATTCAAATTTTAAACTTTGCAAAACATGTTTCAGTTGATTTTCTGGATAGAGGGAATCATAACGAAGAAGTGGGCGTTGGTTTCGTTGGATTTGGATAAACGAGCGAAAAGTTGGAGGGGTTTGAAGATCAGGGGCTAAACTGTAAATAATACATCTACAAATAAGTCCCTGACTAAAACTAACAGAAAAAGAAAAAAAAACTAAATACCGAACGTTCGTTATAGAATGCTAACGAACGAATCCGTTCGTTGCCGAACCCTAGCTAATGAACGCTCGCAAAAAGAACGTTTTGGAAAAAAAACAAAGACGCGATCTGGATCGTTGGATCCAGATCCATCGGACGGGAGGCGGCGGTTACCACGGCGATCGCCGGAGTTGGGGAGGACGACGGCGGCGGCTTCGGTCTCATCCGAGGCGGCCGCTATGGGGCTCGGCGGCGCCGGGCAGAGTCACCGGGAGGGGCTGCGCGTCGCGGCGAGGAGGATGCCGACGTAAGCAGCGGTCCACGGCGACTGGACGGAGCGGGGTGGAGGCAGTGGCGGCACGAAGCGAGAAGAGAGAGGGGGTCGGTGGCGCGTCGTATTTAAGGAGGGCGGGGCGGCTCCCGTGGCTTCGGTGAGGGAGCAGAGGAGGCCGGGGCGGGCACGGCCTACCATGGTGGCGCAGTGGCGTGCCCGAGCTGGACTCCCACTCGGGAAGGAGAGGGGCGGCGAGCTGGACTGGGCCACGGTTGCGGCCGGGCCCTGGGCCGGCCCAGTCGCGGCGAGGGATTTTTTTTAATAAACAGAGAGAAAAAGAAAATAAAAAATAAAATATTATATTATATAGGCATATAATATATCAAAATTTTCAGAAATTTATTTTCTACAACATGAACATTTTTTGTAGCATCAAATAAAATACAGAAAAATTCAAATAAAAATCAAACAGTGCTACTACTCTTAATAAAATCCAATAAAATCATTTTAAAAATACCAAAATGATTTAGAATTTATTTCTCTCCAATTTTCTACTGTAGGGAATCATGTTACCCTATTTTCCATATATTTTATTTTTGGAGAAAAATAATTTGAATCAAACCCAAATAACTCCAAATTGAAAATAATTTCCAAAAGGACTTTAAATTTGATCCTTTTAAACTCCCAACTCATATTTCATATGCTTTTGAAGAAGTCATTTTATCTTCTCTCATGAAAATCATTGAGTTGCTTGATGTTTCTGAATTGGAAAATATTTCCAAATGAATTCAAATATTTTCAAAAACCCTTTTTATTTATTTAAATGGAAGAAGTCATGTTATCTTCTCTCTAGGGTTTTGTATTTGAAAAGAATTTGAATTCACGGAGATCATAAAAGCAAAATGAAAGTTTGGGAAAGTCGTTTTATTCCCTCTCATTTAACTTTCAAAAAGTTTTGAATTTCACTCAACTTCACACAATCAATCAAACAAACAATCATAACTATCTATCTATACATACTAATAAAGCAAGGTACGTTTCTCCAATTTTTTCATCCGTTCACCAACGAATAATTTTTTTACTATCCGAGGTGGTACTAATTTTTTGTGCATCCATATGCTACAAAAAGAAATACGGTTTATCTAGAATTTCGTACATGGGCCGCGCGCTATAGACAAGTAAAGCCATCCCACTTATTTCCCTGCCCATGCACCTGGGAAAATCCTACTTGCCGCGCGCGGCGACAGATAGTTGTAGGTTCGCACAACTTGCCCTGGACTAGGCCGGCCCGTTTTCATTTTTTCTGTGTTCATTCTATATTTAACATTTATGTTCCGTTCTCTTTTTTTCCTCTTTCTTTTTTACTTTATCTTTTTAATTTTATTTTTTTATTTTTAATTTTTTGATAAAATACTTTTTAATAAAATGTTTGGAATTTCAATTTTGATCAAAAATTTTAAGAATGCTCAGAATTCCAAAATTTTATTCCCATTTTAAAAATATTCAGATAGTAAACAAATTGTCATTCTGAAATTTGTTGAAAACGGAAAAATGTTTCAGTTTTACAAAATTGATTGAGATTAAAAAAGCAATTGTATTTTAAAAATGTTCCAAATTCGAAAAAAAATCTTATTGTAGTGAAATGTTCATTAATTGAACATAAAAATATTTTAAATAGCCCCGTATTGCCCTTTACATACGGTTGTACCAAATTATAAATGTGTGTGAAACTACATGTACTAATAAGATGTATGAAGTATGGATCTATTATGCCGGGCGAAGGATAGATGTATTGGCACGTGAGCTAGCAGGAAAAAGGCACTATAATTTTTAAATGAAAAGTAATGTTCCCATTTTATCAAAAATGTTGTATTTTCAAAAATTGTTCAAGGTTCTAAAAAAATTGCATTTTAAGAAATGCTCCAAATTTGAAAAATATTCTTGCTTTAGAGGAATGTTCACAAATTAAAATAATGTTCGCATTAAAAATTACACATTTTCTAAAATTGTTCTGAATGGTAAACATGTTCCCGTTTTTTTAAATCGTTCAGAAATTCAAAAATGCTCGTGTTCTTATAAAAGGTTCATGTTTTTGAAAAATGTTTGTGAATTTTAGAAAATGTTCCCGTTTCAAATTTTGTTTCTATATGTGTGAAAATGTATGAAACATCCAAAAAACTAATTGTAGTTATGAAAATTGTTTGGGATTTCAAATTTTGTTCATGTTTCCAAGAATATTCGGCAATTTATAGTAATAAATATTTTTTGAAAAGTTGAAAAAAAGAGTAATCATAGAATGTTTCGAATCTGACATTGCGGTATATTCTTAAATATTTGCATTGGCCATTGGTTAGCAAGACATGTTTAGTCGAGTGAATGGCAGCACTGTGTAGGGTGTTTGAGATCGTGAGTACGATCCTTCAACTCATCTTTCTTTCTGGATTTTTACCCATGCCTTACAAACACAAGTCGATTCGGCGTCTGAGAATTTCACACCCCATACAATTTAGCCAACCCAGCTACCTAGGAAATAAGGAAAATAAAATATGTTCAGTAGTCTCATATTGCTCGTTTACATAGAGTCGTAACAATTTATATATGTGCGAAACTATATGTAGTGAACTGAATGAAGGATGGATGAATTGAACCGAATGAAGCATGGATGGATTCGTAAGTGAGCTTTCTAAAAAAAGGGAATTAAATTCAGTATGTGAGCTAGATGGATGAATTGCTGGCTGAACTATCTACAAAAGGGCCCTAAATTTCTCAAGGATTCCAACTCGAGGCAAAGAGAAGAGAAGGCCCGACTACGTGAGCTAGATGCATGAAAAAGAAAAGACCTGGCGACCTCACACATTATGGAACTTTAGCCTTAAATCCCCTCAACCAAGGAACGCAAAATAGTGGAGTACAACTAACTCCGGTTGTACATATCGGTGGCTTGTGCATGGAAAAGAGAAGACCCGGCTCATTTCCATATTATTGAACTTCATGCCTTAAAACCCCTCGAATGAATGAAAAAATAGATTGAATAATTCACGGACCTTCTTTGGTGTGCGACGACGTAATAAAACTCTTAAATCCACTCGATCATTGAATGAAAAAATAGTGGATTAATTACTTCACACAGGCGAAACCCAGAACCAAAATGTTCCTTCTTGACGTGCATATAGGGTTTTTCTTGCACATATAATTCTCACTACATTAAGTGCACACTATTTTCCCTCCCATTGCAACACACTGGCATATGTGCTAGTTATTATAACATTCCAAAATTTAGAATTTTGGGATGTTACAATTAGATTCTACTCCATATGATTTTGTAATATATGAGCACAGGGATGGCTGGTAAATGCAGGTACTCCTCCGGCACACCACCACATGTGGTCATGTCAAGATAACAGTCGACTGAAAATAAATAGGTCAGTCAATTTTTTTAATGAACCGTCTGATCTATAAGGAACGGGCAGATGGCCTTCGTCTACCTCCCGCCAGTCACTATTGACGATATTTCTCGAACCGCCAGCGACCACCGGCCCAGACCCCTGCCTCCGCCACCCCTCCCTCCCCTCGACCTCACACCACCGCCGTGCTTGGCAGCGCCCCCAGGCCATCCCTTTAATCCCGGATGACCTCCAGATCGGGTGCCAATATCTCTAGGCCCCACACGCCCCTAAGATAAACACCGAGGCGCTGCTTCCCGGGCGTAAGAGGCGGACTAGCGCCTGTTACGCCGGGGAATGCTTCCGTTAATTGGGAATCAACTGACTAGGAATTGAAATTCAGGGGGGGGCGACGGACCTCTAGCTAAGGTGAAATAGTATATGAGGAGAAACCTTGTGCATCGCAAGTTACTAGGAACATCTAGTATCAAGAAGAAGTGGTCAACTAGTGTCTTCTGTGGGATGAATACCGTGCAAGCAGACACGTAAGATTTGCACGAATAAGGGAAGAGGATTACCATTTTCGGTTGCCGGTGTGGTCCCCTCCACATGTCGCGCCGATCTTCTTCTTTTTACCGGGGAAACCGATGTTCTGGAGAGTGCATGCTTGGACGAACCAATGGCCAAATTGTTGACTGTGTTGCCGTGGCCATAGGTCAGCGGAGGGGAAGCAGATCTGAGGCGGCGAAGGACGGCGTAGCCGGAACAGCTTCGGTGCGGTGGAGGGTGGCGAAGTTGGAGCGGCAGAAGTGAAGCGCAGGACGACGTGGTTGAACTGTCCCGGGTATGGACAGCTTGGCCTCGGCTTCAACTACTAGCCATGGAGGGCGTTGCGGTTGAGGTTGTGGTGGACGACGATGTCGGGGTATGTGCTCCGGTGTGATGGAGGAGGGCGGCGGTTAATGGGTGGAATGGGGTGGCGGACAGAGGACGCTGGGGTTTCGCGGCTGGTGGAGAGGTAGTTTTTGCACCCACGGAGTACGAATGGGGAATCAGACGGGTGGGTGGGGGGGGGGAGGGGGGAGAACCATGTTTCGGTCTGGGACGCGCTTGTTTTTGGCTTTTTTGAACAGAAGATGGGACGCGTTTGTTTGAAATTTGGGGAAAGTACAAACTTTGCCCCCCTCTTAAATTTTGGACCTACTGCGGGTCGGGAGTAGGATGGTAATCCTAGGTGTCCCAAATAGTGGGTGGGAGTGATTTCGGCCGCGCGCATGTGTGCTTAGGCGTCCATTGTGTATGAATGTTTTTCGGAGGCGGTTGCATGGCGTCTAGATGAAGCTACAAACCTACCCCGGTTTAGACCTTTGGACGTCGGGCCGGTAGGTTTCACGGGTCGGAGTTATTAGAAAAGTAATTTTGTTGTACTACCAAACATTGGTCTCACGTGGTTTCGGGCGAGTAGAGGCTCTTTTGGCGCTTCGTTCGAAATTTTGAAACACAAGCATTCACGTTTAGAGTACTCTTGAACTTTGAGGATTGACCTAAATAGGCAACGTTAAATTTGACCTTGTATGTTTGAAAACGTCATTAAATTATCCACTTCTTTTTGAAATTTTGACACTTGAAAATCCTATAACTACAATTATTTTGGAATGGAGGAGCTAAATTATAATCTATTTTGTACACGACTACATATGCTATTATGTACAAAATCAGAGCAAAGATTGGTGCCCCCATAATTTAGGTATGATTTACAAATGCCATGATATCAAATTCAAATAATTGAATGGACTTCATGTTGAATTCGATTTTTTAAAACCACCTTAAGTTGAATTCAAATGTATGCTAGATCATAGGTAGCTATTTATAATGTTCATTGTGTAACTTTCGTATGTATAATGTGCTTTACACACAACATGAACTATACTCACGTTTATATTCGATTGCCAAAGCGATGCATTGTCTAGAGTTCAAAATGCTAACTATGTGGATCAATTGTGTCGAATAATAACATAGACATGCTCAAATTCGATGGAATCTAGATGCCTGATGGATCAATGACCGTTCCTTACACGAATTGCAAATATCATGATCCCATCCTAATATTTGGATACAATTTATATCTTTAATCAATGTGTACAACAGTCTTGTACGTGTAGTTTCAGTCTCCATCGATGGTCTCTCACACATGCTCACACACTCTCTCCCGAGGTGTCTTTCTCGCACACATGCTCTCGATATAACCCTCCCTCCCTCTCGTAACCATTTACGACTGTTTTCACTAACCTTTATCACAAGCAATCTTCCTCTCGCAAGCATACACATGCACAATCCCCATCGACCCTTTCTATATACATAGACCTGCCTATGTGTCTCCTGTACGCACATTATCTTTAGGCCTGTTGTCGGTGTCAAAACCGGCGGATCTCGGGTAGGGGGTTCCGAACTGTGCGTCTAGGTCGGATGGTAACAGGAGGCAGGGGACACGATGTTTTACCCAGGTTTTGGCCCTCTTTATGGAGGTAAAACCCTATGTCCTGCTTGATTAATATTGATGATATGGGTAGTACAAGAGTAGATCTACCACGAGATCAGAGAGGCTAAACCCTAGAAGCTATCCTATGGTATGATTGTTGTTCGTCCTACGGACTAAAACTCTTCGGTTTATATAGGCACCGGAGAGGGCTAGGGTTACACAGAGTCGGTTACAATGGTAGGAGATTTACATATCCGTATCGCCAAGCTTGCCTTCCATGCCAAGGAAAGTTCCTTCCGGACACGGGATGAAGTCTTCAATCTTGTATCTTCATAGTCCAGGAGTCCGGCCACCCGGACACCCCCTAATCCAGGACTCCCTCAGTAGCCCCTGAACCAGGCTTCAATGACGACGAGCCGGCGCGCAGATTGTCTTCAGCATTGCAAGGTGGGTTCCTCCTCCAAGTACTTCATCGAAGATTTTGAACACAAATGTAGTGTCCGGCTCTGCAAAATAAGTTTCCACATATTGCCATAGAGAGAATAACATTTACACAAATCTAATCTATTGACGTATTCTGTAGCGTGACATCACACCACGGCCAAGTCTTTATTCGAATCGTTTTACTGTCCCACCTCAGCGCGTTTAGCGAGGCGGTTTCCCTGGCACATCTTGTTAAAGCAGAGATCGTGTCCCCTTATTCCGGGATTCTCATCAATACGGGTGTGGGTAACACAACCGCGCCACTGACTGCGGTGCTTGAGAGATAAGCGAGTTTTACCAGGCTGGTGGGGGCGCATAGTCGCGTCTGCCCATATAAGGGGATAAGGATCCACCTTTTCATCCACGCCTTCTTCCTCCTTTGCCTATCCATTTCCACACACTCGAGCTCCAGCGCCCAAGTACGCACACCCCACCTCAACCTTCTCCATCCATGTCCGGAGCGGGAGGGAAGTGGATGGTCTCCTCCGTCACGGAGGGACACATCAAAAGACTGAGGAAGGCCGGATACTTGTCTAACGACATTGCACACCGGCTTCCCGAAGAGGGGCAGCTCATCCCCACCCCTAGGCCCCATGAGAGGGTGGTGTCCCCCCCCCCCATTTCCTCCGCGGACTGGCCTTCCCTCTCCACCCATTTATCCGGGGGCTCATGTTCTACTATGGCCTGGATTTCCACGATCTGGAACCGAATTTTGTCCTAAACATCTCGGCGTTTATCATCGTGTGCGAGGCTTTCTTCCGCATCTGCCCCCATTTCGGCCTATGGCTCAAGACTTTCAATGTCAAGCAGAAGGTGGTGCGCGGCACCCAAGCGGAATGCGGAGGCGCCATGGTGGGCAAGATGCCCAACGTCGTATGGTTCGAAGGATCCTTCGTGGAGTCCCTAAAGGGGTGGCAGTCGGGGTGGTTTTATATCACTGAGCCGAGTGACCCTGAATGGGTCGCAGCCCCCGACTTCCGATCTGGACCCCCTACGCGGCTCGCCTCCTGGAAAGAGACGGGCCTATCGTGGGGTAAAAAAGGAGAGCTGACCAGACTCCAAACATGCGTCCAAACCCTGGTGGACAGGAACCTCAAACTTGTCAACGTAGTCTAGGTTATGCTCATCGGGCTTTCAACCTGTGGGAGTTTGACCCGGCACGGCATCGAACTCTGAGCAGGCTCTTCGACACGACGTACGAAGATTCCTGGAAGGTGCTTTTCAAGGGCGCTGAGGCCCCTGCATCCGCTACCGAGGATCGCGGATTCAGCATGCAGCGTCACGCTCGTGTGGTAAGCTGTTTTCACCTTTTACAGGGTATTAGTTTTTCACAGTTTGACTCCATGCAGGATCTAAGTTCCCTTACCTTTGACAGGATTGGCAGGAGACGTCCGGACAGATCAACTGTCCGGCTCCTTTGCCCGAAGGCCCAGCGGACGCTCGCTTGGCGAAGCAGCTGGTTCCCGCACTGTCGAAAGAGTGCCCGACGCCAGGAGGTGTCAGTTTCACCATCCGACGACTCCAAGGCGCACTCCTCCCCTGAAGATGAGGAGGAGGAAGAAGAAACCCCCCCCCCCCCCAAGCGGGGCGAGGGAAGAAAAGGAAGGCCGCCCCAACCAGGGAGGCCGAAGGGTCCAAGAGGGGGAAGACCCCTCCTCCGGACTACTCCACCAACGCCGTCGACGGCGAAGAGGAGTGGCCGCACAGGGCCAAGCCCCTAGCGAAATCGTAAGTATCCGGATACCAGAGTGATTCATAGTATTCCCACATTGCACAGCTTTTCCTTACATTGAACATGATTGTGTAGTCCGCCCAAGGCCGGGATCGACACGTCGTCGAGCGGCTCCCTAGACTCGTTGGATATGAATTCGCTTCCGACGGCTTCCTCCCCCCACCCTACGGACGGCGCCGAGGTGGCGTCCCAACAGGTTCCAAGCCAGGAGGAGGTGGTCCTGGAGGCACCGCGAGGCAACCTCCCGGACTCCAGGCGTAAAGGGGATAGAACCCCCAAGGGCTCCAAGTCCGGCCTTGAGCCGGACACCGCGCCGGAACCTTCAACGGTTCCGGACTCCGGTAGGCAGCCTCCTTCCAAGAGGAGCAAGCCTATCAAGCCGGTGACCTCCGTCCAACCGGATGCACCGGACAATTTGCTGAAGATGCTTAACGGCGCCTCCATAGACGAGGAGCTCCGCACTATTATGAGTGCAGTGATCCAGAAGGTTCAGTCCGCCAAGAGCGGACTGACTGAAGCCTGTGCCAGCCTTCTAACAGGCTTTGAGGTAAGTAAAGAATATGTAAAAATATTACCGCATAGAAAGTAGCCCCTGATGCTCTGTTCGGTGTTCGGAAAGAAAAGCCGAATAGAGGATCTAATAATCGCAGGAGTCTAACATAATCAAGTAAATATGTGTATGCAGGCTTCGCTGCTGGCCTCCGCCGCACTGACCGCGGAGGTGGATACGCTGAAGCAGAACCTCGAGCGGTCCGAGCAAGAGCTCGGCCTAGCCAAGCAGAAGCTCGAGGAGAGGAAGGTAAGAAAACCTTATTGAAATATGTGAAAGGTCCAATTGCAAAAAGTGACAGGATTAACGCGGCCATTGTAGGGGCCACAACTGAGGTGGCGACCCTTAAGCAAGCGCTGTCCGAGGCCGAAAAGAGGGCGGCCACAGAGCGCACCGAGCGGGAGAAGCATGAGATGCAGGTTGGCGTGGTGCGGCAAGAGCTCCAGGCTCTCATGAAAAAACATGAGAGTTTGGAGCTTGACTCGAAGACGCGAGAGTCTGAGCTTGTGGCGGCCATTGAAGATGCCAAGTCTGCCATGGCCGAAGCCCAGAAGGCCCTCCAGGAGGTTGAGGCAATAAAAAAGATAGCGGCGGGTAAGGCATTCTTTATGCAAAGCAAGCAGGTAAAAGTGAATTACTTGTCACTTACCCGAATCCGAAGCTCTCCAGGAGCATTCGCAGACTTGCCCCGTAGCATGTCGGATGCCGCCGCCTTCTACCAAGCCGAGGAGGGAAGCTCGACGGAGAAGGTGTTCTGGTCTCAGTATGCTGAGGCCGAACACCCGGAGCCCTTAAGCGACCAGCTGAAACAGCTGGTCGAGCTCCATAAGGTGGCCGAACAGGCCATGAAGGGCCTCATAGTCCGGCTGTGGCCTGGAGAGGCCATGCCTGGGAGCTACTTCGGGCTGGTGAGGTGGCTGATGGAGGCCTATCCAAGGCTCGGAATCATCAAGCGCTCTGTATGCATCGAGGGTGCCCGTAGGGCGCTTGCCCGTGCGAAGGTGCACTGGGGCAAGCTGGATGCTGAGAAGCTTGTGAAGGACAGGCCACCGCCGGGCAAGGAGCATCGCAAGGCCAAGATGTATTATGAGGGCGTTCTGAAGGGTGCCCGCCTTGTGGCGGATGAACGTTCTATGAATGTAATTTTTCAGTGAACTCGCTTGTTTTGTCCTGTGCGCTAAAAACTTGTTCATGTGGGCTAAGCAATGCTTTTTGAATTTAAAATATTACCTTCTGTGCGGCCATTTATCAAATTTGAGAGATGGCGAGTCGTCAGCTTCTGCCCCCATGGCACGAGTGCTGGGGTGTTCGGGGTAAACATGAGCACTCTTTTTCCCATTCTTGGGTCCTTCGCGGGAGGCGCTCAACACAACGAACAAGGCAATCGGACTGTAATGCTTGAACACTCTCACTTAGCCATAGAATTCTATAATTTTAAATTTCGGCGAAGCCCCTAGTGTTCGGAAGACCGAGTTCGGGGCGCTATCCACGCCTAGGCCGGACAAAGCCGACTCCTCGCTCTAAGTGGCATAAGTCTTTAGGGACTCGAAAACCTCTCGAACAGCGACCAGCTCTCGCCCATCATGATGGTCAGTTTTAGCTTTCTCTACTGAGGTGCTTAGCCATGGTCAACTGGGGCACAATCGCAGTAGTTCTCCTAGTGCTACCTTAGCCAATATAACGGAACGTAAGGTACCAAAACATAGGAGCCGGGCAAACCCAACTATTGACCCAAGACATGATTCGGAGCCAATGCATATAATGCTATAAGTTCGGGGTGCCCCACTTGTGAAAGTGTTCAGACTTCTCACACCATGTTGTGGGGTACTTAATCCCCTGGCGTATTGGCCGTACCAAAGTGTACGGGTGCAACATGTCATTAATGAACATATATTCGTAAAAAATAGGTAATGCGGTAATAGACGTAAGCTATGCATTGTTTATTTAAAAAAGATGTGATCAAAGCAGAACGATACAAATAGTGCGATAAGCAAAAGATGGGACTATCAAATATGTCCTTTCGGGGGGCGAGCTGCGGAATGTTATGCGAAACAGGTATACTGCTCGTTATAGAGACCACCTTAGAGTTCCGTTGTGCGGCGTAGATTTCTGCTTCCCTGGTTGTATCGTTTGTGCGGCAATTGTACTGCCGGACAAGCCTTTCGAAGAATGGAGTCCTGAAAATAAGAGAAAATTTAAGAAATCGGCAGCCCCTAGTGCGGTTTAAGCCGCATTTCGGGCTTGCCGTGATGGTGCCCCTCCCCCTGTGCCCATGGTATTTCCAGAGCGTAGTTATGGACGCGCGGCACTAGTTTCGCAAGTTCGCGAGGCCTGAGGTTGGGTCCACGTTGCTACGCTTGCTCAAAACATGCCAGGCGGTCTTGTTGTAGGTTACTCCGGGCGCGCTTGACGGTGACTGGACGTTTAATGGCCGGACTAGAGAATTGCCTTGAGAGGCTGCTTTGTACTTCCGCTGCGATAGCCGCCATATGCTCCTCCGTTCGGAGAGAGCGTTTAGTGTTTCCATTGACTGTGATGACACCTCGAGGGCCTGGCATCTTGAGCTTGAGGTATGCTTAGTGCGGCGCCTCATTGAACTTGGCAAATGTGGTTCGCCCGAGCAGTGCGTGATAGCCACTGCGGAACGGGACTATGTCGAAGATTAACTCCTCGCTTCGGAAATTATCCGGAGATCCAAAGACCACTTCATGTGTAACTGAGCCTGTATAGTTGGCTTCTACACCTGGTATGACGCCTTTAAGGGTCGTTCTGGTGGGTTTAATCCTCGAGGGATCGATGCCCATTTTCCGCACTGTATCCTGATAAAGCAGGTTCAGGCTACTGCCGCCGTCCATAAGGACTCTAGTGAGGTGAAATCCGTCAATAATTGGGTCTAGAACCAATGCGGAGAATCCGCCATGACGGATACTAGTGGGGTGGTCCCTTCGATCAAAAGTGATCGGGCAGGAAGACCACGGGTTGAACTTTGGGGCGAATGGCTCCATCGCGTATACGTCCCTTAGCACACGCTTCCGCTCCCTCTTGGGGACGTGGGTTGCGTATATCATGTTCACCGTCTACTTGTGGGGGAAAACCTTTCTATCCATTGTTGTTCAGCGGCCGGGGCTCCTCCTCGTCATCTCTATGCAGCCCCTTGTCTCTGCTTTCGGCATTTAACTTGCCTGCCTGCTTGAACACCCAACAATTCATGTTGGTGTGATTGGCTGGTTTTTCGGGGGTGCCATGTATCTGGCATGAGCGGTCGAGTATTCGGTCCAAACTGGACGGGCCCAGAGTATTTCTTTTGAATGGCTTTTTCCACTGACCGGGTTTAGAGCCTCTGAATCCGGCATTAACTGCCGTAACCTCAGCATTGTCGCCGTTAATGCGGCGCTTTTGCTTGTTGCGACGCGACCTGCCACTTCTGTCCTTGGTATCCAAATTACCAGGGCTCTTGGTCATGTTATTGCTGCGAGCTAGCCAGCTGTCCTCTCCCGCGCAAAAGCGGGTCATAAGTGTCGTGAGGGCTACCACAGATTTCAGCTTTTCCTGTCCTAGGTGCCGTGCAAGCCACTCGTCGCGGATGTTATGCTTGAAGGCTGCTAGGGCCTCTGCGTCCGGACAGTCAACGATTTGATTTTTCTTGGTTAGGAACCGTGTCTAGAATTGTCTGGCCGATTCCTCTGGCTGCTGAATTATGTGGCTTATGTCATCGGCGTCTGGTGGTCGCACATAAGTGCCCTGGAAATTGTCGAGGAATGCAGCTTCCAGGTCCTCCCAACAACCAATTGATTCTGCTGGCCAGCTGTTAAGCCAATGCCGACCTGGTCCTTTAAGCTTGAGTGGGATGTATTTGATGGCGTGTAAGTCGTCACCGCGGGCCATATGGATATGAAGGAGATAGTCCTCGATCCATACCGCAGGATCTGTTGTGCCATCATATGATTCGATGTTCACAGGTTTGAAAACCTCGGGGATTTGATGATCCATTACTTCATCTGTGAAGCATAGTGGGTGTGCGGCGCCTCTGTACTGGGCTATATCACGACGCAGCTCAAACGAGCTTTGTCTACTGTGTTTGGCCTGGCCGGATTTACTATATCCGGCGTGACGAGTACCATCTCGTGCCGTGGGGAGCCCATGTGATCCGTAGATCGATCTTGTTTGCCTTGCCTTGTCCTCCAATGTGTCTCGCAGGTCTGGCGCATTTTCCCATGCCTTGGTAGTTTTTGAGTGGCGCCGGGGTGCGACTTGAGTGGAGGGCCGAGAGGCCTCTCTGTCGCGGCCACGGCGTGGCCGGTCGGCCGCATCATGCGCTGGTGATGTAGGTTTAAGTGCTTCCTCCTCTAATTGGGGTAGCAACCTGCGCTTTGGGTAGCTCCTGGAGGGGCATTCGAGTTCATTCTCTTCGGCCGCAAGGACTTCAGTCCATCTGTCGGCTAGCAAATCTTGATCAGCTCTAAGCTGTTGCTGTTTTTTCTTGAGGCTGCTCGCCATGGCCATAAGCCTGCGTTTGAAACGCTCTTGTTCGACGGGATCTTCCGGCACGACAAATTCGTCATCGTCGAGGCTTGCCTCGTCTTCGGAGGGAGGCATATAATTATCGTCCTCGACCTCTTTGTCTGCCGCTCTCTCATGAGGGCTGGCTTCTCTATCCTCTTGTGCTGAATCTTGCTGGAGGTGGTTGTCTTCGGCACTGTCCGGGGTGTTATTATCCCCCATGCCGGAATCACCATTTTTGTTTTGGCGGGATTTAGAGCGGTGCCACTGACGCCAGCGCTTAGGCTGCTTCTTGGAGGGGTCATCCTCCGTTGTTCCATCGCCATTTCCTTCTTTTGGGGTGTCCACCATGTATATATCATACGACGAGGTGGCTTTCCAGTGCCCTATAGGCGCTGGTTCTTGATCGTCTCCTGCATCGGCGTCCATACCGTCGATTTCTTGGGAGTCGAAGTCGAGCATGTCGATTAAATCATCGACAGTGGCTACGAAGTAGGTGGTGGGTGGGCTTTGAATTTCTTCAACATCCACATCCCAACCTTGCCGACCATAGTCCGGCCAGGGCTCTCCTGACAAAGAGAGAGACTTTAGTGAATTCAGAATATCACCGAAGGGCGAGTGCTGAAAGATGTCCACGGCGGTGAACTCCATGATCGGCGTCCAATCGGGTTCGATCGATCGGGGTGCGGAGGGCTCGAAGTCTGGAGAGGAGTGCGGCTCCTTGGAGTCACGGGCTTTGCAGAGAACAGGGCTGGTGTTCGGCTCGATCGCCATAGAAGTTGCAGCCCCCGAGGCGGTGTCTAACCACCCATCCTCGATTGGTGTGGTCGGCTCCGAGCTAGGGGTCAGAGCGGACACAGGTGTGGCCTCCAGGGCACTGTTCGGCGGCAGAGCTAAATCATGCCCATCGTGACAGTGCGGCGCGCTCGGCTGTGGCTCGAGTCCGTCAAAGATCAAGTCTCTGCGGATGTCGGCCGTGTAGTTCAAACTTCCAAATCTGACCTGATGGCCAGGGGCGTAGCTTTCGATCTGCTCTAGATGACCAAGCGAATTGGCCCGCAGTGCAAAGCAGCCGAATACGAAGATCTATCCGGGGAGAAAAGTCTCACCCTGGATCGTAGCGCTGTTGATGATCGGAGAAGCCATCGGGCCTAAAAGCGACGAAACAGAGGAACTCTCAATGAAAGCACCAATGTCGGTGTCAAAACCGGCGGATCTCGGGTAGGGGGTCCCGAACTGTGCGTCTAGGTTGGATGGTAACAGGAGGCAGGGGACACAATGTTTTACCCAGGTTTGGGCCCTCTTGATGGAGGTAAAACCCTACGTCCTATTTGATTAATACTGATGATATGGTTAGTATAAGAGTAGATCTACCACGAGATCAGAGAGGCTAAACCCTAGAAGCTAGCCTATGGTATGATTGTTGTTCGTCCTAAAACTCTCTGGTTTATATAGGCACCAGAGAGGGCTAGGGTTACACAGAGTCGGTTATAATGGTAGGAGATTTACATATCCGTATCGCCAAGCTTGCCTTCCACGCCAAGGAAAGTCCCTTCCGGACACGGGACAAAGTCTTCAATCTTGTATCTTCATAGTCCAGGAGTCCGGTCGAAGGTATAGTCCGGCCACCCGGACACCCCCTAATCCAGGACTCCCTCACCTGTCTCTCACGCATTGTCTCACACCTCTCATCCTAATTGACGAGTATGATTCTAGCAGAGCATTCTGTAGGATGCCCCTTAAAGTTAGGTTGGATGAATAGTAATATCAGAGATAAAGGGGTTACCTTAGTCTGAGAACCTAGAGTTACAAATCCTATCCGACTTTGTTAGTGGACATGGAGTCCTTCACAATTATTCTATCTTTGTCTTGTATGACTAGTCATCCATGGGTCTCCCTAAATGCGTCACAGGCCGACCAATGTGACGCAGGACGGGACCGAACGAAGGGCCTCACCTCGACCCACCGGACCTCACGCGGTGACACACCCTCTGCCCCCATGTCTCGTTATGTTCTCACACCCACACATACCAAAACAGACACCACACACAAAATATATATTCTCCTGGTGCCTCTATCCACTCCCCCCTTTCATATACACACTCAAGGGAATCTCTCGCCATGACGTCATATTTGTCTCTCTCACTCTCTAGACCACTCTCATTTCTCGTGCTATCTCTCCCACGCCCCCTGTCGGCCCCTCTATCCATGCCTCTCTCGAATATGTAATACACACACATACCTCTCTAGGCCCTGCCAAATGCATCGACTACACATTCACACATGTTACATCACATACCCCATTGATCTAAAAAGCCCTCTCTTTACGTTTATTTCGCATACAACATTCCTTTTGAATAAAGTGTGGCAAAAAAAATATTTTAGAATTTCTACATATATTCAACATTACAAAGTTATATGGAGGAGTATGAACGCTTGCATTGCATGGTGCCCACAATGATATTTATTCCGCACTGTGAATTTGTATATTTTTATACTATATATAGAGTTAGTCATAATAAAGAGAAACGAAGAGCATCTCTCTCTCTCCATCGCATACCCCCCTCCTCTACGCCCCTTTCACGTACGCACACAAACTATCTCCAGGTCGTCTAAAAGTAAGCCCCCAGCACATTCACACACGTTTCATCTTTCTCTCGCGATATATAAAGTGACTATCATTGTATTTGAAGCGAAAGCACGATACATACATTGGACTTCAGAATCCACTCATTACGGTCACCATTTACGTTTTGTGGCTATTATAGAGTCATGGGCTCACCTTACAACGCTGTATTTGCTCAAGACACGACTACTTGACCAGTTAAACGCTCCACGTGGCACCTCTAGTGTTGCATCACATTATCTCACTACCATTGGGCCCACCTGTCGGCTTGTATCTACTCTACATCTACACTCTTATAAAATACTAGCAAGATGCACATGCGTTGCACGGAACATCAAGATGCATTTGTATGAGTAGTTTATCTTGTGGGAGAAAAGGATGAACAAGGGAAGGCCTTATTTGCAATTGTGGAGAGGGGTGTGGGTATCTTTTTGCAAAATTGCCGTAGTTTCCTTCCTATCCGTCAAATATAGATCGGACGTCCTATATTGCAGGATGGTAGCCACACGATCATCACCGACTATGCTTTTTATAAGAGTAGGGATAAAATACATCTTATAAAAACAGAGTTGGTGATGATGGTGTGCCTGCCATCCTGCAATATAGGTCGTCCGATTTATATCTGACGGATAGGAAAGAAACTATGACAATTTTGCCTAAGATGTACCCACACACCTCTCCACATTTGCAAATAAGGCCTTCCCTCGTTCATCCTTTTCTCTCACAAGATAAGCTAGTCATACAAATGCATCTTGATGTTACGTGCAACGCATGGGCATCTTGCTAGTAAGAATGAAAACAAATGACAAAAAAATATTGGACGGTTTTTCGATGTCATGACCGCGGGCACAATGGACAAGGTGGCCTTATATTGGTATGTTGAGCCGTCTGTTTTAACACACAAGAGCTAGTGTGGTGATTATACACACGCGCATGCATGCACACGAACTGCATGCACACAACACTCACACGAACACATGAACCCACGCACGCACGCAACAGTCACACGTACACACGCAGCCACGCATGCACGCAACACTCATATGTACACGCGCACGCATGCATGCACACACCAGTACACCACACGACCAACACACACTCTCACGCTCAAGTGCTCAACCTACACATGCATGCGCACACATCAGGACCCTACAGACACATACACAACCAGGTGATTCCCGCGCACGGGGTGGAGTCTTGTCGCGCCTGCGTAAATTTTTCTTTATCTGACCTTTTCCCTATGCGAACTGATAGGTGGGACCCACAAGGAACATGGTCAATTTAACTAGTCAACATGGTGCCACGCAGACTATTTGGCTGGTCAACAGAGTGCAATCCGATGCTGAACCGTGAGCAAGTGACTGTATAATCACTGCAAAACATATATAGTGACCGTAATCAGCTTATTCTGAAGTTTGGTGAACGTATTAAGCTTTTCTCTCTATAAGCCCTCCAAAACTACATCTCTACAGATTCTCGCATGTTACATCTAACAACTATGCAATAGAGCACTACTACTACACTCTAACACAATAAATCATATGTGTTTTTAGTTTTACTAGATATCATATTGTTACTTAATTATTCAGTTTGCATACATTAAAATTGCCTTTGAAATGTATGGCCAGTATCATATACCGCACGGGAAAAATCCCGCCCTTTCCTGTTTAATCGGGTTTGTATCGATGGATTGTTCAAAATAGAAAAACTATAGTACTATATACAGTACAAGTGACAGTTCAGTGGGCCGTCATGTCGTATACTCCTCCGTCGTAAGATTGGAGCGCTCGCTTTCATAAATCTTCTAGTCCCTTTCGCCGACATGTGGCGTATCAAGCTACAGGGTCCACGTGCCATACCGGAATACAGTGCAGAGCAGCCGGGGTAAAGCACCCAGTCATGGTGCCGGCGTAGTAATGAGCAATGAGGCGTCAAATCACAAAGCTGCACCTTTCCCGCAGTTAAGTTGGAGGGACAAAGTAATAATGCTAAAAAAGAACTTGGAGGGACAAAGCAACCATCATTTCACTCGTTGCTGAATCCGCGTCTCCCTCATCTTCTTCAAGTTAACCACGTGTTGCTTCTACCGTTGTTCTGCCTCATGTGGGAAGCGGATTGGCTTGGTAAAGCACTGACACGTGGGACCGCATGTTAGCAAACTGCCAGGACAACGTCCTCTAGAAATAAGAAACCTCCCCTGCCATCCGCGCAGAAAAATCACCTCCTTTTTACTAATCTTGATTCTATAATTTTTTAGATCAATATAATTGAGATTTGTGTAGATAGCACAAAGGAGAAAAACCAAGTGGTACAGTTAAGGGCATCCACAATGTGTAGCCAAATGTGAAAATAGCTTTTGGCATCGTGGGAACCATTGTGGACAGTGTTGCCAAAGCCAAAAGGATGGAACCGAAGCTCCGTCATTGATTGATTGGAGGAATAGAAAAATGGAACATCTCTCCTCTTTCTCCTGTGCTTGGACGCATGTACAGTATAGAGGACAGAGTCTACTCCCCTGTCCCTTCTATCACAAATCACAAAGCAGTGAGGCGTCAAATCACAAAGCACAGACGAAGCAACCATCATTTCACTCTTCGCTGACTCCGCTTCTCCATCGTCTTCTTCGAGAAACCATCTCACCGCACTAAGCTGGAAGGACGACACTATTGTGTACGAGTAGTACTAGTACATTTACGCGTCCTTTGGTTCAACGGACTTCCTGGATGCAAATAAGGCGGTTGTCTCGGCTTGCAGGCGGCACTTGCGAACGACTTACCGTGGTCTCCCTCAATGGTGTTCTCCGTTGAATGCACTTCACCAAACCACAACGTTCGAGATATTGAGGATGTCACCGCAATGGGGAAGGAAGTCAAATATAGTTACTACCTCCATTTTTTGTACACAAGGCCAGTATATCAAAATTACAATTTGCAAAAGGCCACTAACACTAATCGAGGCAAAATTAATGGGGTTTGCCTTGTACTAGCAACCAAGGACATTAATATCCCCTTCATGCATGCGGAAGTGAGAAGGTTGGTTTGCATGGCGCTGCATTAATCAAGCGATGAGGAGTGAGATGGTTAGCTCTTTGGGCTTTGGAGAAAAAATATGCATTAATTCACACGTGAAACGAGGATTTGTATCAATAAATCCTACAAAGGAAAACCCCGCCTTTCTTTTTTAACACTAGTACTCCTAGTACGTAGTACTATGTACTTATCCTTTTTGGGTCTAGGCCTTGCATTGCCATACTTGGCCACACATTTTTGCAAAGTTTGCCTAAAGTTTTCAAAATGAAAAGGAGGTACACTTGTGCACGGCTGTCGCGGTCACACCGCACCCTCACACGGTCGCTCCTGCACGCCGCGGTCGCACCACACCCTCACATGCACAGTCGCTCCTACACGCCGCAAACCCAACCAAGGGAACACACCCTCACTGACACGTGCTGTCGCATGTGAACAAACCAAACTCAGCCATCCTACCGCTGACACATAATTTTCGTTCATAGAGTATGTTTATCCAACCGCATGTTGGGGAGTATCCGTACGACCGGTGCGGTGGTCTGTTGGGGAAGAAGAAGAGGTGAGGAAGAAGGGTTAGGAGACGTAGGATATTCATCCAACCACCTGAAATGGTACACTAACCCAAGTTAGGCGACTTGCATAACAATATATGTTTTTACACAGCAAAATATCCATAAAAACAACAACATAAAGAAAAACTATCACTGCTCGCGAAACGAGATGGCCTCGTCGTCTTTGGCTACCTGCGCGAACCAGCCATAGCTACAGACGTGTGTCTCCGCACCGTGGTTGTCCTCGGCCTCCAGCTACTCGTTCACGTGGAGCGTGCGGGCACTCTGCAAGCATGAGAGCACCGCCCGGTTCAAGTCCAGGACGTCCGGTTCCGCCTGCAGGAGGGCCTCGATGGCAGCGGCATCCGCGCGCTTCGCGTCGAGTCGAGCCTCCGCCGCCCGGTTCAAGTCCAGGACGTCCGGTTCCGCCTGTAGGAGAGCCTCGATGGCAGCGGCATGCGGGCGCTCCGTGTCGAGTTGAGTCTCTGCCTCCCGGTCCTCCTTTAGTATCGCTAGGTTGAACCACTGGTCCGCCTGCACCATGGGGGACTCGGACGCCGGCACGAAGTCGACGTCCATCGTCTCATACCCATTGGGGGCCTTCTGCGCCGCGACCTCTACCATGAACATTGGATCAGCTTCCTCCTCCTCGTAGCTTGGCTCTAGAGAACTCGGGGATTGGCCCGCCGCAAAGCGAGCTTGGGAACGGAGGTCTCTTGCGCCGACCGCCGCCGCGATTTCTGCGCGGCGCTCCGACGTCAGCATCTTGTAGTACGTGATCTTGCGGCGCACCATGGCTTTTCGGCGAACTTAGGGGACGCTTGATGCGGGCTAGGGGATCAAAACGTGGGGAAAGGGGCTGGTGTGGTTTTAGGGCAGTGGCTGGAGTAGGGCAAGCAGCGAAGGTTCTGGTGTGAATAGTGGTTCCAGTGACGACCGGTCAATCGGTTTTCACTGTACATCGCTCTTGTCGCTTTCACGGTGCAGCCCGGCACGCTGGACCCTCCACATCGCTCACCGAATGGAACACTCTTCGTCTTGCATTTTTGCTCGCTTGTGGGACCGCAGTTGACAGCAAACCGAGGTCCCTCCCCCTCCCCCGCCTGCGTCATTTTATGCGGAGTAAATAAAAACAGAGGGAGTATACTACGGATGAGGATCCCCTGACGTGGCCGAACCCATTGAGTAACTGACATGCGGGGCCTAGCAAGCGTGGGGTCCGCCAGTACGTGACCGAAAGGGGGGTAAGGCAGGGATACGTATGTGAAAGGAGCTTCCAATGATATAATTTTCACATTATACATCTCATGTACTATTAATCTTGTCAATAGTCAAATGTGGTTTTGAAAAACACATTAGGGCATGGTTAATAATATAGCCAGTCGATGGCTATAAGGAACTGCCATGTCCTCTATAGCCATCATCTATTATATGCACTCATACAGTAGTGTGGGCTATAAGGTTGGCTATTTCCTGCAAAAAATTTATAAGGTTGGCTATTGTATTAGTACTTTTTCCAATCTCCTCTCCATCTCTTTCTTCATATTTATTGTACGTATTTAACTAGGAATGCGTATATAGCTAGGCTCTCGCATGAGAGCTCACTCCCCTTACTTTTTCACATCTCTCTCCTCCACATAGGCCCTATATAAATGGAAGGAGGGAGTACAACTATGAGCACTGCATACTCTAGTACAGATGTTGTCAGTACTCCACTAGTACTATTGCACAAGGAGCTCAAAAACGTTACTATTGGACTGGCTATACATGGCGAAATCCTAGTAGGAAGAGCATGCGCGAGAACAATCACATTCACGTGGTCGAAAACAAATTGGAAACCATCTCGAGTACAAATCTAGGAGTACGTACGAATCTAACAATATTGATTGGATGTTGTTGAATGTTAATACTTTTTTATCAAAGTAGAGATACTTTGACTACACATAAAACTTATATGTAAACTAGAAAGGATAGGAGGGAGTATATTGTATGTTCAAAAACGAAACGAACATTGAATACCCTTTATATATGATTTGCGGATGCTATGATCACCTGTTCAAAATTTTGAATCCGCCTTAGGTATCACACATGCCCCCACTCATTCTTTCTCGATTTCATCTCGGGGTCCGAAGATCGATTGAAAGAGGACTAGGGTGGGTACAATACATTTGTTTCACTTATGAACGTACAATATACTCCCTCTAATCCACACAGACCCCCCCACCGCAGGTAATTTCTATCATAGAAACAGACCAAACCTTTATCTCCTTGCACGAGACGCAATTGATCTCTGAACATTAATCGATCTCGTCAACATGTGTTGGGGCATGCATGAACCGAATGGGATGCCAAAACTAAGACGCGAAGCGACACGTAGTGGAGCAAAGGTGAAACTTCAAATGAACCATTTGTTTGTATGCATGTTGGACAAATTACAAATAAACATTGGAAATACAAGCATGGTCTAGGCCCACATGCGAATGATACTCGGCAGAATGTTCAAATGAGGCATGCGGGAGGATGGACTCGACCGAAGGGCGACATGATCGATGGAGAAGAGGGTTGGAGATGAATGAGAAATAAGCATATGCCACATGACTATACTTGACCGGCTCAAATAAACAATAAGTTGTCTCGCTTGGCCTACTTAGTGAAAGGCCTAATGGGCAAGGCGGAGCACTAATGCTCGAATATGGCTAGGAAAACAGGGAAACCAACATGTGGGGCACACCTGTCGGGATGACATAGCGCAAACTAGTCCAATGGAGGAGCTGGCCCACGACCTCCTAGCTCGCCACCGGCAACCGTTCATGTGGGTCGTGGGGGCCAACAACATGGCACAGCTCCAGCACCGCCTCTGGACACGGCGACCGCGGTGAGCGACACACTCATCGTCGCTAGACACGGTCGGTTTCAGTGTGCCGAGGGTGGCGTTAGTGTTGTGGCATGACCAATAGCTAGTATGTTTGGTTTGTGCCCAAGGTTGCCCCATCAAAGCATTGGGTAGCCAAAATTTTGGTTGAGGTTTTGGTTGCTCATGATTTGTCCGACATCAGCAAGAAAAATGAACTAGAGTTGGCTAGAGTTCATTGGCATGCCAAAAAAATGGCAACCATCCATTTTTGGGTCATGACCAAAACCTCAAAGAAAATAGCAACCATCCAAAGAAAGAAAATAGCAACCATCCAAACAAAGACCAATCTTTGGGTCATGACCAAAATTTTGGTAAGGTGCACTTTGGCCACAATCCAAACACACCCCAACATCCGGCTCGTCGAGGATGCACGGGGCGCTGGGACGAGTCCGCGGAGTGGTGTAGCACGGCCAACTGCATCCTCAGGACCTGAGACGATGCCGGGTCGTCTTGCTTTTTCAATGACATGCGTCGATCGCATATGAGCAAAGGGCATCTCCAACGTTGCCACGACCGCAGCTGACTACCCTGTCACACCAAAAACCCTCGTCCCTCACGCCGTCGCGCGGTGCGTTCCCAGCTGGCACCAGCTGCCCGCATTCATGACGTACGTCCGTATGCCGTCGTTAAGAGGCTCGAAGCCCGAGGAACCAACTCTGGCGACTTAATGACGCACCAGGACGCTTGGCCTCAGCGGAATGCGCTACTTAAAGCAGCAACGCCCAGCTAACCTCCACACCATAGCGCATCGTCCTCCTACCTGGCACCACATTCGCCATGACCGCAAGCGCGAACGCTCTGCAGGAGAGCTTGTCTTCGGGGTTGCAGCTCGAGGTCACCGTCCTCGCTCAAGTCGCTGCACAAGCGGTGGCCACGCTGGCGGCCAACGACGGAAGCACCATCAGCCACGCGTCCTACTTGCCGCCGTCCAACGTCCGACACCGCCGAGGTCGGGGACTCCTCCAAGGATGACTAGGGCATGGGAGGCGGCAGGGCATGGTGTGCCAACTGGCCGGTCCATCTGCCGTGTTCTACTTTTCCTCGCCGGAGACCGCACCTTCACTTCACAGGTCTTGAACCCCACCCCCGTACATGGAGATCGCAGATGGAGGACGTCGGTCGCCGCCGTAGAATAGGTTTAGGGTCGGGTTTTTTTATTTTTCTGTCCTATAAATGTTCGAAATGTAATGAAAATCTGCTGTGTTTGCATTAATCTCGGCCGGTGTATATGAACTTTCACAATGATATAGTATATTGTAGGAGTACTAGCAAGATGCCCGTGCATTGCATGAAAGATCAAGATCTTGTGGGAGAAAAGGATGAATAGGGGAAGGCCTTATCTGCAAATGCACATTCACGCATTTCACATTTTTCTACATCTACGGGAACCTACGAAAGGTTTAACATAAATTGCCTCTCTCTCTCCTCCCCTGATTTCATGGGGTGGGCCCCTCCCTCCCCCCAATCTACAATCAACAGCTCACATGTTTCACATTATGTTAATTACGTAACTAGGACTACGTAGGTGTAGCATTACTTGTCCGAAAAAAACCAACTAAGCCAACCTCCCAGCATATCGCGCGGGGAAAAGACCCGGCCGCGCCATTTTAGTCGGGATTACCGCATTACTAGTAGTAGTATTGATGGATCGCGCGAAGCAACAAGTTTTTTTAGGGGGCGAAGCACCTAGTTTAAAAGGAAAAAAGGTGGTACACTCACACCACCCCTATCGCGGTCGCATTGCACCCCACACACGTTCGGTCCTGCACACAGCTCACGCAAACGGAACGCGCTTCGGCTTGCCTCTTCACTGACACGTGGGACTGCACTTGGAGAAACCGACCATGTGCAAAACTCCCCCCGCCCACCTCGTGAAAATCCTCCCCCACCCAAAAATTCCCCCCAAATCCTAGATTCAACCGCCCTTCAGCCAGCTAGCCAATAATATTCCCCAAACCCACCTCCCCCCGTCCCCCTCCACTCGATTCGCTCCGCCAAAGCCGCCCTGCCCGCCACGCCGATACGTCGGTGTCGCGGTTCATCGAGGGGATGCGCGGCGATCCTCTCGCTCCCATAGTATGCTCTCGTAGACTGCTGTCATCTAGCCGCACCGCCACCGCCGGCGACGTTCTTGTGGAGGCGCACGACGGTTAGCACCGCCACCGCTGGCGATGTTCGTGTGGAGACGCACGACGGTCAACTTCTCCCACGGCACGCACATTCTAGACTGAGGCCGCGTGCATGTCGGTGTAGCACTGAATGTTAGCTGATAGACGCTGTTAATCTCACTGTTTGCCGAAGTAGTTTACAGTCAATATGCTCTGGTTAAGAAGCTTCCTTGCCCTGTTCTACACTCAATCTACTAAGGTGAGATGGCATGCCAAGGCCGATTAGTTGCTAAAATATCCTGCCATATATTTATTGTGACATAGATTTCCATGGTCTAGTAGCCAATCTGTTAGATGAAATATCTCTACACCTTTTTATACTCGATCTTTGTTGCTGCGATGGCCTTCGATAGTTCGATGGCTATGTGCTCGTCCTCATTGACTGCTGAAACAGCCTACCATAATTTAGCACTCAAATCTATTTTCTGAATTAGCTTTACATATATTTCGTTACTTAGATCTGCTCATCCAAATATCTTGCCATAGGTTTAGACATCAACCTAGGTATTTTCTTCTCGACTTCATAAAAAAGCATATATGTTTTTCCTGTAATATCTAGTAGAAGAACTAATTTGTATGTCTAATAGATGGATAGGACTTGGATAACTTCTGCTCGAAGATTCTCCGCTGCATATGTCGAGGGGGTTGAAAACTTCGTGAACTTTATCAGAGCTGAGTACGGTGGTCTGAAATCAGATGTGCTCTGCCCATGTAGCAGTTGTATGAATTCAGTTACAAGACCCCAGTCAACTTCGCAAAATCATCTACACTTGTATGGGATGTCGGTCACATATACTAGGTGGGTTCATCATGGTGAAGCTGTGAACGTCAATGTTATTGACTACGTGGAAGCAACAAATCACCATCTTGATCTGCCTGATGCTCAGGTGGAAGAGGAGGAGGAGGTGGTGGTGGCAGAGCCAGTGAGTTTGACCAACATTGAAACAATGCTATGAAATGCTCGTGCACTCCGTGAACTTTCACCTACAGAAGAAAAACGGTGGGCCCACATGTTGGAACAATGCAACGTGGCTGTCACACCAGGAAATAAGCTGTCAGTATTCTTAGCTATGGTCACCTTTCTTCAGGTGAAGACATCCGAGCGGATGACCAACAAGTCATTCGATGCGATGTCGGCTGCTTTCTGCAAAGCTTTCCCAGATGCATCTGAGCTGCCACACACCTACAGTAAAATGAAGAATTTCCTTCGTGCAGTTGGAATTGGATATGATATGATCCATGTTTGTAAGAATAATTGTGTTCTGTCCCGGAAGGATTACGACAACTTAAGTGAATGCCCGAAATGCAAATCATCAAGATGGAAAGATGGATATGCTGTGAAGAGGATTCCTCATAATGTTCCGAGACATCTTCCAATGACACCAAGATTGCAGAGGTTGTTTCATGACACCAGGATTTCAGAGATCAGAATGTAATGAGCCATCCATCACATGGTAGTGAGTGGAAAAGCTTCAATCAGAAGCACGAAACGTTTGGTGCTAACCCAAAAAACATTGGACTTGGCTTAGCCTCAGATGGATTTAACCCATTTGGCCACCAGAGCGCGACGTATAGCATGTGGCCAGTGCTTGTTATCCCTTAAAACATGCCTCTAAATGTCTGCACCAAAGAATTAAACTACATGATGGCCTTGCTCATCCCAGGTCCAAAAAGTCCTAGAAAGGATTTTGATTTGTTCATGGAGCCTCTTGTGGAGGAACTTCAACAGCTATGGAGGGGTGTTCTCACTTGAGACCTATATAGCAGCCCACCAGCTGATTTCTTTCTGCATGCTGTTATAATTTGTTGCATCCATGATTATCCGGCTTTGGGAACTATGTTATGGCGAACGACACATGGTTACAATGCATGTGTTCGCTGTGACAGGAATCCGCCGTCATACGCAATACTTAGCAAGATCTGTTACATTGGACACCGTCGTTTCCTAGCCAAGGACAAGCCGCATCCTAGAAAATACCAAAGACATGTGTTCAATGCAAAGCATGAAAACCGTGATGCGCCAAAGAGGCTCACCGCCGATGAGTTGCAAGTGGAATTAGAGAAGGCCAGACATATTACACCAGGAAACCATCCTGATAATGGTAGCGGGAAAAGGAAGCGTGGCAGGGCAGAAGAGAGATTATTTTTTACCCGCAGGTCCACTTTGTGGGACTTGGAGTATTGGAAAGGTTTGGATCTGTGGCATAATCTTGATGTGATGCACATCGAGAAAAATATATGTGACAACATTATCGGCACACTTCTTAATATTGAAGGCAAGAAGAAAGATACCTTAAAATTTAGGATTGACTTGACACACTTGGGTATCGGAAAGGATTTGCAGGTGCAAGATGAACGTAAACCACGGGATATGGCACCAGCTATGTACGTCTTGGACATGGTAGAAAGAAAAGAATTCTGCAAGGTTCTGTCACGCGTGAGATTTCCACATGGATTTGCTTCCAACCCTGAAAGGAGAGTCAGTTCAGATGGAGACAACGTACAAGGGTTGAAAACTCATGACTGCCACGTCCTACTTCATAGGGTTTTACCTGTTATCCTTAAAGGATTGGACCGCCCTGACTTATACAGAGCAGTTGCAGAGTTGGGACAATTCTTCAGGGAACTCTGAAGTAGAAATATCAGGATAGATGCTTTGGAGCATCTTAGAGACAAGATACCAACTATCCTATGCGACCTTGAGAAGATATATCCTCTAGCCTTCTTTGATGTGATGGTGCATTTGGCTGTTCATCTACCTGATGAGGCACTACTTAGAGGTCCAGTACAGTATGGCTGGATGTACCCTATTGAAAGGCGGCTAGGCACTTTCAAGGGCTATGCTAGGAACAAAGCTAGACCCAAGGGTTCCATTGCAGAGGCCTACATTGCTGCAGAAGCGTTGACATTCTGCTCAAAATACATTGAAACAGCTGATCAGCTTAGCAAAGACGTGGATGAAGACAATCCCGGGCTCAATGTTTTCGATTATTCTGTTCGAGTTACCGGGAAGAGTCGACAAGAGGACAAACCTAAAGATTTGGACAAAATGGTTTGGTATGTGTTGAATAGCTGTCCTGAGATACTACCTTATATCAAGTAAGTGTAAGTACTGCAGCTTATACATCATAATCTACTAAACTTGTAGCACATTCTTATATATTTAGATGTTTGACGCGATCACTATGTTGTGCAACATCTACAAAAGGAGTTACTACCGTAAAATCCAAGAAACATTGACAAACTGGTTATGGCAGGATTTGCGAAATGGTTCAAGAGACATGTAATCTTCTGAATTGCACTGTCAGTTTTTTTAATATATTGAGTACATAAGATGATCAGCTTGACTATTTTCTAACCATAGGTTAAGAATATGCGGGAGGATGGGCATGCAGTTGATGATGCCCTTTGCTCACTAGCAATGGATCCTGATACTCGGGTAAGACATTATGAATCTTGCGTTGTTGGAGATGTGCGCTACAACACCCTTGCACGAGATGAAGGCAGGAAGACACAAAACAGTGCCATCATGAGCACGGATACGTATGACAAAGATACAACTGAAATGTATGCTAACATAACAGACATTGTTCAGTTGCAGTATATCTCCAGTTTCGAGGATCATCGGTGTGTGGTTCTGTTGTGCTGTGGTTGGTATAACCTATTTTCCAGGATCGCAAAACCTAGAGCTGATGGTTATTTCAAATCCATCAATGTCAAGGCGGCGTACCAGACCAACGAGCCTTTTATTTTGGCAAATCAAGCAACACAGTTATTTTTCTTGGAAGACACATTTGCACGTAGCGATGACTGAAGAGTAGTGCAAAGGTGTGGCCTAGGCGGTAATATTTTTTACTCGTAGTGTATTTGTGATTATTATATGGGTTTTGATATTAGTTTAGGGCAGATAAATAAGTTAATTACCATCTACTACCATTGAAATATAACCCATTTGGCATATCAGTGCAGTATGTGGCATGATTTCTTGCTTGGGTAGGTAATTCCTTGTTTGCCCTGCGTAGACCTCCATTTATGCCCTAGATAAGGCTTTTGGCCATTGCCTAGCGCCTAGGTGTGCCTAAGCACCTCCTAGGCACTGCCTTTTCCAACAGAGGTTTGATCATAGGAATTCGTTTAATGAAGTTGCACCACAAGATGATGCTTACACTGCTCCTGATATACAAGATAACACAAATGTTCCTAATATCTTTGAGAACCATCACTTCAATGACGCCGGCGAAAAGATTGCCTGTCGTGCTACGGACATACAAGAGTTGATCAAGAAGAAGCCAACGTTCGAGGACGTTGAGGATGATGAAGAAGATGACACCATGGGGAATTATGATTCAGACTGATACACATGGCGAAGATGTTGATGTTGCTGCTGCGGATGTTAATTACATTGCTTTTGTCGTATTTGCCTGTCAGAAGACATTTTTATCTACTATGTGAAATTGTGTTTGCTATGACAACAGAAACCTGATGAACATGTTGTTTACTATTTTCCTGTGAGAACATCACTTGTTATGTATGCTGATTTGTGTTTGGTGATTGTATGACGACTAAAACATGATGACATTATTGTTTAGTTGTACTCATATTTGGCTGTGAAACTTGAATTTGATGACATAGTTTGTTGTTGGACTGCAATTTGCTCAACGTCTTCGAATGAGAACAAAGCTGACCCGACAGGTCCTCTGCTAATTTATTTATTTATTACCAAAAGGGCCTCTGCTATTTATTTATTTATGAGCAAAAGGGGATACCCCCTGATTTCCGTTAATAGAAATCATTAGATGTTCACAACACTATGCCCAACCTGCTACACAGGTTTCATTCATTACTAGTTTCAGCAAAGTGCTCATGTCATAGCCACTGAATACATCACGAGTGCTACATACACTGCAAATAAAGAGACAATCATCCTATAGAGCACATTGATTTTCCCCATTATCTTCACAAGCTCTTTTATCTCCTCCTTGCTATCAAGGCTGTTCAGCAGCTGTTGCTTGGCCATGATCAGAGGAACTGCATCTTTAACCTTCTGCTCTGCATCTTCCTCTTCTCCGTTCCTTTAGTTACTTGTCCAACACCCCAACCTGCTGGTATTGGGATTCCTCGGCTAACCAAATAATCAGCATAGTTGCACTCCCCCACATCAGCAACTTCCCAGAAATACAAATCACACGAATCTTCCCTTTTCTACATGAATCAAATTGGAAGATCATCAACCAAACTATTAAAAAAATCAGCAACTGAAAGGAGCAAAACAACACTTAAACATATTATTACCCCATGATTCGGGCATTTGTAGAAGACTCGGCCAGGGTTGAGGATTGTGGTTGAGACGCGACGGATTACTCTGCGTGATTTGCATCAGTGGCACCACACCAACGGTAGCGAGTTGTGATGAGCAACCTGCTGCGGTGCGCGTGTCGGCAGGGGTGTGATGAGACCCACAGGAGATGGTAAGGGTGGTGACTTGGTGCATATTTGGTTTTTGCCTACTGAAGTGCAGGTGGACGAGCAGCCAGCGGACAAGGTTGCTGCAGCCAGAGCTTCTGATGCTACGCAGAGTAAGTAGAGAAGAGGAGAAGCGAACGTTGGATATGTCAGCTTCATTACTTGCAGAGTAGCATAGCACCATATATAGTCATAGTCTAGGTTTGGACTCGAACCAGCTACAGGAGCACGTCTCTCTTTTTTCTAAAGCTCAGCAACGTCTCTTTACTGGTACACTAGCTTGTTCTGTACGCCTTCTCATGTCTTTGATTCCTCCACCTGACATCTGGGACCCACTGGAAGGGTCTCTATATTTTGCGAAAAAAACGTGCCCCCCACTGACAGGTCGGACCCACCAGCTATCTTCGCACGCAAGGAAGTGCCTCCTTATTACGCACAAAAAAATGAGTACTCCCCCTGCCAGCTGGAACCCGGCATCGTGGGAGGCTGACTTGTGGGCCTACCAAGTTGACGGGGATGGAGGGCTTTGTCAACTTAGTCAATATGAACGATTCTAGCTCCAGTTACCATACGATGTTCATCCAACGACAGTAGTGCTTCTTCAACCTTTGGTCTTCTTGCTCCAGCTGCCCAAACCAGCGTCGGTCGTGCCGCGTGCTCCTGCCTCCTGTGACCGGTTGTGATGCCGCAGAGGCCTCACCGCCCCCTACTACTCCCACTGCTCGCCAGGCCATCCCTCTACTCACCCACACCCCCTGTTATTCTGTTGTGATGGCAGCCTCACACCGCAGCCGAACCAGTGAACCCTCATACTCCTCTCCGCGTGGGCATCTACTGGCACGTCCTCCCCGGCTCCGCGTCATCTGTCGTGGATCTAAGACTAACAGTAGAATAGGGGGTAGGTATTAGGGAGGCAAGATCCTAGCTATGGCGAAGTTGTACACACGAGTTTAACGAGTTCAGGCCCTTCACGGAGGAAATAATAGCCCTACGCCTCGGAGCCCGGAGGCGGTCGACTGAATTATGCGTGTGTGTGTGTGTTACAAGGGGTGTGAACCCTTGTGCCAGTGGAGGGGGTGGCTTATATAGAGTGCGCCAGGACCACAGCCAACCCACGTTACAAGGAGTTCAATGTACATAAAGAGGGAGCGTAACAGGTAACGTCCGTAATAAAGTGATATAAATGATCATTAAGTCTATGAGTAATGCCCGACGATTGCTGTGCAGAGTGACTTTAGATCTTCTTTTTGTCGAGTGGTTTATGTTACGGTCGAGTGACATAGAACCTTCTGAGTGGAATGCTTCTGGTCGAGTGGATGTTGTTATCCTTTGAATACTTCTGACTTTAGGGTGATGTCCTAGGGGAGGGTCTCTAGGTCAGGCCTATGACCCTACCCTAGGTACATAGCTTCATCATTAGCCCCCGAATGGTTCAGGGTTCGAGTGGAGAAGGAGTTGAGAATACTTCCGACTGAATACCTGTGCTTCGGAAATGTCTTGCCTGGTACAATGAATCAACACGATGACTCCAACTTCTTTTTTAGTCGCCTTGATCTATTCTTGGTTTTGTCGAGTGAACTTTCATTGTTAAGCTTCGAGTGCTCATAAAGAAATAATCTTAAGTCTGACAGGTTGGTCTGCTATTTGCAGATCTCCCGGGATTCGAATTTTGGGAAGCGCGCGAGGCAGAGGGGGCCGCAGTAATCAGGACGGATTAGGCAGGGCCGCCTCGATCCTTGCATCGCCTTTTTCGCCACGTATCGCGTGCGCGGTTGTTGCGGGATTTGACAAGATCGCCTGGACCCACGCGTCAGCCACTCGGAAAAGACCTCATATAAGGCGCTGGCCTGGGGTTTTCGCACTGTGCGTTCCCATTCTTCTTCTTCTTCCTCCTCAATTTTCTCCGCCACAGCCACCTCTGCTCTCAGCGCCGCCGCTCTGTTCGAGCCTCGCTCGCAGCGATGGGGAAGGAGAAGACGGTGGCCTTGGAGCGCACGAAGAAGGCGATGGCGAAGGCAAAGGGGAAGAAGTCCAGCCGGGGCGGATCCTCGTCGAGGTCCGGCCTGCCGCGCGGTTGGATCCAGGGCGACTGGATTCGGTCGATGATCCGTCAGGACGACCTCGACGATCTGGCCGAGGGGGGCTGATCCCCCACGGATCCGCGCGGCTCCTGGAGGGCGAGACCGAGCCGCAGCCGCAGGAGGGTGAGTGCGTTCTCCTCGCCACCCACGTTGACCGCAGATTTTCTCTACCTCCTCATCCTTTCTTCCGAGCTTTCTTGAACTTCTTTGGAGCACAACTCCACCATTTTCCCCCCAACACCATCGTCTACCTTGCCGCCTTCGTGTCTATGTGTGATAATTTCTTGGGTTGTCGACCACACTGGGCCTCTTCAAGCAAATTTTCATGTGTCGCTCTCAGTCGGTCAAGAAGGCCAATCCGAGTGATGAAAGGATGCGAGCGATCCAGATGTGTGGGGGTCTTGGGATTCAGATGAGGGGTAAAAGCTCTTTCCCAGCCATGATCCTTCCTGAGTCAGTCCGAGGGTGGCAGTCGACCTGGTTCTCCTACAAAGACCAGCCGACTCCAGGTCAGTCGACTGGACTTCCCCCCTTTTCCATGGCTCGAGTAGAGAAGCCCTCCGCCTTGAAAGTGGCCCCGGAGTAGAAAGCAGAGGTGAAGGTGCTGGTAGAGCGAGTGGTCCAGCTCGTCCGCAATGACGTGACCGGCATTGATCTGTTGGAGGTCTTCCTCAGACGCCGCATTCAGCCGCTTCAAGCTCGTGACCATCCGATGTGAATGTATTCGGGCATTGATGATTCCACTTGGATCCACCCAGAAGAGGTCGACGAGGATACGGTGGAGAAGTGGTTGAGGGGTATCACTTGCAACAAAGATAACTCCAGGGGTTCCAGGAGAGTCCCTCCACTCGACAACTCGTACGAAACAGACAAGGTCCAACTCTGAATTATCGAGTGTTTTCTTGATTTATCATGTAACTGCTTGTTGTCAACCGACTGATTTTTGTTTCACTTGAGGTCTTTCAGGTCTTTACTGAGATGTACTCGATGCCCAACAGGGAGCAGGAGCTGGATCCAGAGGGGGAGGCGAGAGCCGTGAGTGGCATTCTGACGGAGAGGAGGACGAGGAGAGCGACGACCCGAGTGATGAAGAAGAGGTCGACTCACCTCCCCATTGGGAAAGGCAATCCAAGCACACTCATGATCCGGCAAGCATCCGCGGCAAAGCGACCGTGCAAACCGAGCAGTCATCAAAGCGCCCTCGGACGTCTTCTCCAGCTCCAACTGAGAAGGCAACGAAGCAATTGAACGTTGCACCGTCAAAACCGTAGGAAGCCTTGCCCAAGATCAAGGTGACCATTCCCACTATTTCCAGGTAACAGTTGGACTTGAATTCTTTGTTTTGTATGACCTGGGTCTTGGTCGACTCACTGTTATAGACCTGACCGATTGAATCTTGAAATTTGCAGTGCTGCTACCTCCGAGACTTCTGCTTACAAGAATGAAGATGAAGAAATGGAAGATGCAGTCACCTCCAATCCGGGTACGATCCTCGTAATCCTGTCCTCATTTACTCGGTCGTTTTATTGGTCGATTGAATTTCTGGCAATTGATTCTTTTGCAGCTCCTCCCCATGTCATTGATCTTCCAGATGATGACGAGGATGTGCCACTGAGGTCCCAGGGGAGAAGAAACAGGAAGGCATCAGCTGGAAAGACACCTCAATCTGCATCGGCGACCGAAACGGCAATCCAGGAAGGTGGCAACGCCAATCGGACTTCTGTAACTTTCGCCGTACCACTAACGAGTGCTCAGCCTTCAGCGTCGACTGCCCAGACTCCAGCCAATCCATCTTCGCTCTTTTCTGCACATCTCATCCTAGAGGACCAAGTGGGTGCTGCCAAAAAAGCTATACGCCAGGCGGGCATCATGATGGAGCAGATGAAGGTGGTTCGAGAAGCCAACCAAGCGGCTTACGACGCCAGCTCAACCCTTCAGAGCAACGTCCAGGTTGGTTGATCGCCGACTGACTCTTTAGCTCGTCGCTTGTTCTGTTAGGATATGCTACTTCAAAACGTCCAGGAAGTCAATGCACATGCGAAGTGAGTCATCCTTCTTGGGGACCATGATAACATTAGCGAGCCACTCAGAGTGGTAAATCTCTCGGATGAACTCAGCTGCCAAGAGCCGAGCCACTTCCTCACCAATTGCTTTTCTCTTCTGTACGGCGGACCATCGAAGATGTTACTTGACTGGTTTTACTTTCGGGTAGACTCGCAAACCATGCTCAGCCAGTCCCCTGGGTACACCCGGCATGTCAGAAGGTTTCCATGCAAAGATGTCCCAGTTCTCACGGAGGAACTGGATGAGCGCTTCTTCCTATTTGCTGTTGAGTGATGTTGAGATATGAGTAGGAGCAGCATTAGGATCGGTCGGGTGAATATGAATCGGCTTTCTTTCACCGGACGACTGAAATGCAGAATCAGTGGCAGGCTTCTTGGAGCGCAACAAATCACTCGGATCTGCGTTCTTCCGGTATTCTTGCATTTCGACTGCTGCCATTTGTGCATTAGCGATTTTTGAGCCCTTCTGGGAGCACTCTTCTGCCTTCTGCCGATTGCCAGTGATAGTGATCACTCCTTTGGGACCAGGCATTTTCAATTTGAGGTACACGTAACATGGTCGAGCCATGAAACGTGCATAGGCAGGCCTTCCCAGAATAGCATGATAAGCACTCTGCAAATCCACCACTTCAAATGTCAAATTTTCTTTGCGGTAATTCTTGGAATCACCGAAAACCACATCAAGGAAGATCTGGCCGAGTGATTCAGCCTTCTTGCCAGGTATGACGCCATGGAAACTCATATTGCTTTCACTAAGCTTGGACATCGGAATGCCCATTCCCTTCAAGGTTTCAGCATAGAGGATGTTCAGGCCACTACCACCATCCATCAGCACTTTAGTCAGTCGAGTGCCTTCAACAACTGAGTCGCCAACCAACGCTTGCCTCCCAGGGGTGCCTATACGTGCTAGATGGTCAGACTGGTCAAATGTGATGGCAGTCTGGGATCACATCAAATAACTCGGTGTTGCCGGAGCAACCATGTTCACTTCTCTGTTGATAACTTTTAGTCGAATTTTTCTCTCAACATCAGCAAAAATCATCAGAGTGGAATTGACGTTGGGAAAACTATCACCATCTTCTTCCTTATCCTCACCCTTGTCTGACTCCTTTTCCTTCTCATTGGGTTGTTTCTCCCAGAACTGCTGGATCAGGAGTCGACACTGTCGAGTGGTGTGTTTAGGGTAAATGAGATTACCCTCTTCATCTTTCTTGGTATGAATGTGGCATGGTAAATCCAACACATCATTTCCGGCTTGATCTTTAACTTTCTTGGGGTTCCAGGGCCCTTTGGGCTTCCCCTAGAACTTTCCTTGAGCCACAACTAAAGCCTCACCAGGAGCAACTGGCTCGGCCTTGCGCTTCTGTTTCCGATTGGAATTCCCTCCTCCAGTTTCCTGGGTGACTGTTTTGTGCTTGCCACTCCGGAGTCGGTCTTCCTCTTCAGCGTTAGTGTATTTGGTGGCAATCTCCATCATCTGAGTCAGGGACATATCCCCTGTCCGACCAAATTTCAGATTTAACTCCCGATACTTAACGCCTTCCTTGAAGGCACAAACCGCTTGGTGATCTGACACATTCTCCACTGTATGGTGCAACGTGATCCCTCTCTGGATATAGTCTCTCAGGGTTTCATTCATCTTCTGCACATAGTGCTGTAATTTTGTTAACCCTGCCGGCCGTTTGCAGGTACCCTCAAAAGTTCTAACAAACACTTAGGCGAGTTCTTCCCAACTGTATATGCTGCCAGGTGCCAACTGAGTCAACCATGCTCTGGCCGAGCATTCCAACATAAGAGGAAGGTGCTTCATGGCCACTTCATCATTGCCGCCACGAATCTGTACAGCCACTCGGTAATCCTCAAGCCATGTGTCAGGCTTTGACTCACCAGTGAACTTGCTAACTCCAGTCGCCAACCTGAAGTTGGGAGGAATCACTTCAGCCCTGATGGCTCTGCTGAAGCACTCTGGACCTGAAACATGTACTCATGACCCTCTCTGTGTGCATTGTTCCTGTCAACCAGACTTTGAACGAGAATAGATCTCACATCAAATCCCGGCTCCCTGGGGTCGACTGGAATTCTTCGCCCGCCACTGTGAGGGCGTCTATCATCGTGCTGCTGAGGCACATATGACCCACTCCTCGGGGGAGGCGTGGGCGCTCGACGATGGTCATCGTGGTCGAGTCGGTGATCATACTCCTCACAGTTTCTATACTGATCACGTCGGTCCGCACGTCCCTCACGCCGCGGGGGGATCTTGGGCTGTGAGCCGACTGAACTGTGTCTGCCATCACAGACCTGCTATGAATTCTATTCCACGACTGAGATACTGCTGTGTTCTGCTCTCCTGCCGCCCGGAGTAAAGCCTGGATCTGCATCAAGCCTCTGCCAGCTTCCGACTGGGAAGGCTGAATCGACTCTGCTATTCAGGCTGCAGTTGTGAGATTTTGAATCGGAGTTCGGTATACCTGAGTTGGAGGCGGAAAAAGCTGTCGTCGACTGGACTCAGGAATCCGCTGCCGAGCACGCTCATCGAGTGCGTGCTGGAGGTTCTCCAGTCGAGTGTGCCCAGCCAAGTTGGCCAGGCACACCTCCTCCAAGGCCCGGGCGTTGGGGGTTTCTCCAATGATAGGAGTGTGAAGTGCATCCATATTGCGGCGGCGAAGTTCTTCCCTCTGCTGCGAAGAAAGAGGCTCGGGGCGGTACTCCTCGAGAGCGCGCGACGGATCGCCACAGCCATCACCATCTTCGTCGTGGGGGAAGCCAGGAGGACTGCATGGTCCATTGACCATCAAGACTTCCGCCGCGGGATCGCTGTTATCGCACTCAGATGCGGTCTCGACGGAGCCAGTCGAACAGGCCGTAGAGAGTTTCGTCGGCCTCGATAGCCGCAACTTGTGGGGTGGCCGACTGCGTGTCTCACCCACCGCTGGAGCCGTGACCAACCGGAACGCTTGCGCCGGCGAATAGCGGGGAGCGAGGACAACACAGGAGCCGACCGATACTGGGTTGATGGCTGCCGGAGAAGGACGCCGTGGACGCACGCGCGAAAGTGCGTCACCCCGCGGATGGGTAGTGCCTTGACATCGAGTGGATCCTCTTGGAGCCAGCGGAGTCGTCGGCGACGAAGACGAGCACGCCGAGACGGATGTCGCGGCCCTCAGCCAATCCACCGCCAGAAACCATGACGATGGGAATCGGAAAAATTGCAACTTCACCAACAAGTCGCCAAGACACTTGCCCCACAGTGGGCGCCAACTGTCGTGGATCAAAGACTGACAGTAGAATAGGGGGTAGGTATTAGGGAGGCAAGATCCTAGCTATGGAGAAGTTGTACACACGAGTTTTACGAGGCCAGGCCCTTCGCGGAGGAATTAATAGCCCTACGTCTCAGAGCCCGGAGGCGGTCTACTGAATTATGCGTGTGTGTGTGTTACAGAGGGTGCGAACCCTTGTGCCAGTGGAGGGGGTGGCTTATATAGAGTGCGCCAGGACCCCAGCCAGCCCACGTTACAAGGTGCTCAATGTACATAAAGAGGGAGCGTTACAGGTAACGTCCGTAATAAATTGATATAAATGATCATTAGGTCTATGAGTAACACCCGCCCGTTGCTGTGCAGAGTGACTTTAGATCTTCTGTTTGTCGAGTGGTTTATGTTACGGTCGAGTGACATAGAACATTCTGAGTGGAATGCTTCTGGTCGAGTGGATGTTGTTATCCTTTGAATACTTCTGACTTTAGGGTGATGTCCGAGGGGAGGGTGTCTAGGTCAGGCCTATGACCCTGCCCTCGGTATATAGCTTCATCATTGTCCCCTTCCTAGGTCTCACCGTCGTCCATCGCCTTGGTGCTCTCGGCTCGGCGTGGTCAATGTGGTCAACGACCGACTTCTATCGGAAGAGTACTGTACATGGAGAGGCTGACAGCTGGGTCCACGGCCGCAGCTGGGTCCACGGCCACAGCCCAGTTTTGTAGTGATCTGCCAAGTAAGTTGCTTTGTCAGGCCTGTTGGGCTGCACATCTTTCAAGACGAGGAGAGCATCATTCGGCTGGCCGAGAAAATGGCCTATCAGTAATGAGAAACGGGTTGTATATTTTTAAAACACATCAAACCGGCAATTAGTTTCTAATTTCTTTTTTTCATTTCGAGATTTTAAATTGCGTTAATTTTTATGCGTGGACAATTTGTTGGATTTTATATTGATATACATTTATTTTTAAAATCGGTTTGAATGTGACTCGAAATTTCGGGATTAAAAACAGTTTGGACCGCACCGAAATATGCAAAATTTCGTATATTTTTTTTACCATGGCCACAATATGGGCTGTAATGCTAACAAAAAGAATATGGGATCCAAAAAGAACCATAAGAATTAGCAAATGGGCTGTAAATTATTAGAAATAATGGAAGATGGGATGTATGCTGTTTTCCACAGATTTGAGGCTTTCCTAAAAAAAGGTTGACGCACAAGCAGTGACTGTTGGATGTCCATCCAATGGCCATTGTGCTTCTTCAATCTCTGCTCTTCCTGGTCCAGCCGCTCAAACAAGCGCTGGCGGGACTTCCTGCTCCCTCCTTCCCGCGGCCGGCTGTGCTGCCGCGCAGGTCTCACCACCCCACCATACTCCCATCGCTGGCCTAGCCATCCCTCTACTCACCCACACCTACTGTTATTTTCCGACGACGGCAGATGAACCAGTAAACCCTCGTACAGTCGTACTCCCCTCCGCGTGGGAAACAACTATCGAGTCTTCCCTCCCTCCGTGTCATTCCCTTCCTAGGCCTCGCCGTCGTCCACCGCCCTGGTGCTCTCGGCACGGTGTGGTCAACGTGGTCAAGAAACGACTTCCATCGGAAGAGTACTATACATAGAGAGGCTGACAGCTGGGTCCATGGCAGCCGCAAGGAAGTGCCTCCTTATTATGCAGAAAATAATTATTCCTCCACCTGACAGCAGGGACCCACCGGACGGGCCATCGTATTTGGTGAAAAAAAAGTTTCCCCCCTGACTGCTGGGACCCACCGGATGGGCCAACGTATTTCACGGAAAAAATGTTCCCCCCGCTGTCAGCTCGGACCCACCGGAGATGCCTCCTTATTACGCACAAAAAATGAATACTCCCCCAGCTAGTTGGGACCCACCTTGGTGGGAGGCTGACTTGTGGGCCTACTAAGTTGACGGGGACGGAGTGCTTTGTCAACTTAGTCAATATGAACGATTCTAGCTCCAGTGACCGTACGATGTCCATCCAATGGCCGTAGTGCTTCTTCAACCTCTGGTCTTCTTGCTCCAGCCGCCCAAAGCAGCGCCAGTCGTGCCGCACGCTCCTGCCTCCCATGGTCGGCTGTGCTGCCGCGGAGGCCTCACCGCCCCTACTATTCCCACCGCTGGCCAGGCCCTGCGACAATGGCAGCCTCACACTGCAGCCGAACCAGAGAACCCTCGTACTCCTCTCCGCGCGGGCTTCCGCTGCCGCGTCCCCTTCCTAGGCCTCGCCGTCGTCCACCGCCCTGGTGCTCTCGATTCGGCGTGGTCAACATGTTCAAGGAACGGCTTCCATCGGACATGGACTGTACATGGAGAGGCTGACAGCTGGGTCCACGGCCGCAGCAAGGAAGTGCCTCCTTATAACGCGCAAAATAATTATTCCTCCACCTGACCGCAGGGACCCACCGGACGGGCCACCGTATTTCATGAAAAAAACGTTTCCCCCTGACTGCTGGGACCCACCAGCTACATCTTCGCACGCAAGGAAGTGCGTCCGGGCAAAAAAAAAAAGATTCGCCCCCCTGACTGCTGGGACCCACCAGCTACATCTTTGCACGCAAGGAAGTGCCTGATAGTCGGGACCCACTTGGTCGAAGCGTACGTAGCATTGTCATTCTGGTCGTGAACGTGTACGTACATACTGGTTGATGTAGAGGCGCACACGTGTCGTAGTAGAGGCGCACACGTAGCATGTACACGTACTTACATCGGCTAGTGTGCAACAAAGAAAATATAGCCACGTACGTACATGCGTGCAGGGTCTCGAACGCCTACTGGTGCATACGTACGGCCAGGGCTCGTGTACATGGCTCGGTCAGAACGGAGAAACATCATCGTCGTCGTGTGCATGGGGAGCCAACCGGCTGGGTCGGAACGAAATGCGTCGTCGTGTTCATCGGGAGGGCTTGGACGGAACAACCGATGGAAACGAGGCCTGGCGTATCGCAGAACGGAGGAAACGACCTTGTGTTTGACCGGCCATGTTCGAAACGGGATCCTGTTCATCGGGAGGGGTCTGGAATACCGCAAAACGGAGGAAACGGACCTCCTACGGTCGAAATGGGGGTCCTGTTGATCGGGAGGGGTGTGGCGTACCGCAAAACGGAGCAAACAGACTTGTGTTAGAGCGCTACGGTCGAAACGGGGGTCCTGTTCATCCGGAGGGGTGTGGCGTACTGCAAAACGGGACTCACAGGATAATGTTCATTTCCACCGTCGACCCCCTCCAGCCTCCACGGGCTACTGTTCATCCACCGTCGACCTCATCTAGCCTCCACCTGCGACTGTTCATCCACGGGCTCCTATTCATCCAGCCTCCACCGCGCGTTACTCCATCGGCTACTGTTCAACCAGCCCTCTCCACGGGCTCCTATTCAACCACCCCTTGACGGGCTACTGTTCATCCAGCCCTCCACCGTCTACTGTTCATCCTGCCCTCCACAGGGTGGTCCTGTTCATCCTGCCCTCCACGGGGTCCTGTTCATCCAGCCCCAACCGGCTCGAACGATCGGGGTCCTGTTCATCCACCCCCACCGGGAACTTTTCATACAATCCCCCCCAGCAACGCTCACTGTTCTTCTAAAGGCAACATCGATCGACTTCAGTTAGCAGCAGTAGCAAAGGAATCGCTCGATCGGGTTCAGTTAACAGCCATCGATCGATTGCTCGGGTTCAGTAACGCGTAGCCTGCAATGCAATTTTTCGGGTTCAGTTAGAGCCCAACGCCTTGCTCGGGTTCAGTTAGAGCCCAACGCCTCGCACCCATGCGCATGCTTGTACGAGAGAAACACGCATTGCTCGGCCCCGACCACCCACCGTAACCGGGAACACCCCGATATTTTCCTCACCCTTGCTTCTACCACGGTTTTTTCCATCATGGACAACCCAAAGAATGTCATGCAGCTGTGTGTCCGGCCCGCCCAGGACGAAAAGCCCATTTTCTGTCATGATTTTTTGTCATAGAAGTAGGACCCCACCACATCTATGATGATACCATGTTTTGTCACAATTATCATCATAGAAGTGTCATAAGTATGACATAAAAGATTTTCGTTTGGCCCAAAATGTCACGGATGTGTCTTTTTTTGTAGTGATAGGGACCAGACGGGAAAGAAGTTCCATTGAATTTGGTGTATGACCAAGTAATGATAGCTGCAAAATATTCACAGGAACACTATAGGTTAGACAGTCTTATAGATGGAGTAGATAAGGAATAGGATTTTGATTTAATGTATTAATGTACGTTTATGATCAACCTGTATCTTAATCCGAACATGAGAGAAGTTTTTTCATCGCACGCTTTCGGCTTTAACCTCCGATCCAAAATGGTGGATTGTTTACGGATACTTATTTCAAAATGAAAAGAAGTATTTACTATGTCCGGAAACTAGGCAACCCAGTCATTGTGCTCGAACAGACAAAACTTTGAGTTTTTGATGTATGTTATATTACATACGTAAGAAACATCTTCCAAAGAGAATAGTTCCGTTAAGGGTTCCTTTCCTTGGGTTGGCATACTGTAATTACGCGTGCCGGGGCTTTTGATCCGTAATATGGTAAAAGTGTATCACAGTGTTTAAAGTGGTTACAATATTGCAACAATCTGTCGTTTGATTGCCGACCAATTATTCTCTTAGGAACGCTAGCTTTCGGCTTCACCCATCTGAGGTACATGTCCGGATATCGCGGTTGTAATAATCACAGAGGTGCTCCCTTTAAGCCCTAGCCAAACAATCAGGAACATAGGGCATAAGCACAGGAGCAAGGCAACCCAGCTTGGCAAAAACTTAAGTCATAAAGGTGCATATAATGGCAAAAAGGACGTATATGAGCAGAGCTCTAGGATCAAAATAATAATAAGCTTCTATTTAAAGAAGCCCCCAGTCATGGTGAGGTGTGTACACTTAAGGATGCGTACCCCTCAAGGGTTTGGCTTATCCAAACACATGCTGGAAACCATATAAAAATGAGAAGAAAGAGCAAAATTGAAGAGGAGAAAAAAGGAACTAAGAAGAAGTATGGCCGAACTTATGTATAGAATTTTTGGAGCCGAGCAGTGTTCCATGGATTCGGCTCTAAGCGGTTAACCGATGTATTACGAAGGCGGTAGGCTCCTCCCATGAGAACATCATCTATAATGAAGGAACCCTCCCATTTTGGTTTGAGCTTGTCCTTTTTCTTCTCTAGGAGGCGTAAAACGAGCTCACCGACATTATAAGTCTTGGCCCGCACTTCCCTGCTTTGATATCTCCGAGCCTGTTGTTCATAGAATGCGGAACGGGGTTTTGCAACATCGCGCTCCTCCTCCAGGCCATCTAGGTCATCTTGCCGATCGAGCTCGGCTTCTCTCTCTTCATACATGCGCACTCGAGGTGAGTCACGAATAATGTCATAGGGCAATACAGCCTCTGTGCCGTACACCATGAAAAAGGGTGTGTACCGGTCGTGCGATTGGGCGTGGTCCGCAGTCCCCAGAGTACGGAATCAAATTCCTCGACCCAGTCTTTATCTGACTCTTGTGGGGATTGCACTAGTCTAGGTTTGATGCCGCTCATTATCAGGCCATTAGCCTGTTCAACCGGACCGTTTGTTTGAGGGTGATATACGGAGGCGTAATCGAGCTTAATGCCCAGGTTAGCACACCAATTTTTCACCTCATCGGCCGTGAAGTTAGAGCCGTTGTCAGTAATGATGCTGTGCGGGACGCCATAATGGTCTACAACACCGGATATAAAGTCGGTCACCGGTCCAGCTTCAGCCATTTTTACTGGTTTGGCCTCTATCCACTTAGTGAATTTATCCACCATAACCAGCAAATATTTTTTTCTTACGGCTTCCCCCTTTAAGGGGTCTGACCATGTCTAGGCCCCAGACCACAAAAGGCCAAGTAATGGGGCTTGTTTTTTGGGCAGTGGGCGGCATATAGCTTTGCTTGGCAAAAAGCTGGCATCCGACACAGCGCTGTACAAGGTCCTATGCATCTTCTCGGGCCGTAGCCAAACGAAATCTATACGTATGACCTTACTTACAAGGGCCCGCGCTGCAGCGTGATGGCCACCGAGACCAGCATGTATTACAGCCAAGAGCTATCATCCCTCCTCTTTGGAGATACATCTTTGAAGAACTCCAGTAGTACTTCTCTTGTAGAGTTCTCCTTCATGAACTTTGTAGGCTTTCGAGAGTCGAACGATGCGACGGGCCTCATTCTGGTCATCAGGGAGCTCCCGCCTATTAAGGTAGGCTAGGAAAGGTTCGGTCCATGGAGCAATTACAGCCATGATTTCATGGGTGGAAGGTGTCATTTTGGTGCCTGAGCCCTCGATGAGATCAGAATTGTGTTCGGCATCTGGGGGTATGATCGGCTCCGGACTAGTATTGTCGCTCTCGTCCTGCCATAGCACGGATGGCTTGAAGAGCCTTTCCACAAAGGTGTTAGGTGGGACGGGGTCGTGTTTAGCGCCCATTCGAGCAAGGATGTTCGTTGCTTGATTACTGTCTCGAGCCACATGATGAAACTCGAGCCCCTCAAACCGAGATGATATTTTGAGTACGGCGTTGCGGTATGCCGCCATCTTTGGATCTTTTGCATCGAATTCTCCATTTATTTGGGATGTTGCGAGGTTTGAATCCCCACGCACCTCGAGGCATTGTATGCCCATGGAAACAACCATTTGGAGACCATGTAGTAGTGCCTCATATTCGGCTGCGCTGTTAGAGCCCGTATACATGATTTGTAATAATAACTGACTATGTCCCCTGTAGGGGATGTTAGGATGACACCGGCCCCCAATACGGCTAACATTTTAGAGCCGTCAAAGTACATCACCAAGTTGGAGTATGTGTTGTACTCTTTAGGGAGTTTGGCTTCTGTCCATTCGGCGACGAAGTCGGCCAACACCTGAGATTTAATAGCTCGGCATGGCTTGTATGTTATTTAAAATGGGAAGAGCTCGATGGCCCATTTGGCAATGCGGCTGGTGGCGTCCCGATTGTTTATGATATCCTTGAGTGGTACTTCGGAAGCCACTATGATCGAACACTCTTGAAAGTAGTGCCACAGCTTTCGGGATGCCATAAAGACCGCATACGCTATCTTTTAATAGCGTGGGTACCGAGATTTGCATTGTGTAAGGACCGCCAATACATAGTATACTGGTTTTTGGAGTGGGAATTTGTGTCCCTCTTCCTCTCGTTCGACGACGAGTACCGCACTCACCACCTGGTGAGTTGCAGATATGTAGAGTAATATAGGTTCGCCGACAGTTGGTGTAGCAAGGATTGGGTTTCTTGCTAACAAAGTTTTTATTTCTTCCAATACGGCTGTTGCCGCATTCATCCACTCAAAGTGATTGGTGCATCGGAGTAGGCGATAGAGTGGCAGTGCCTTTTCTCCCAATCTGGAGATAAAGCAGCTCAAAGTTGCCATGCAGCCAGCTAGTTTTTGGACCTGCTTTACATCTGTTGGCATTGCCAATTGTGACAGAGTCCGCCAATTTTGGCTGGGTTTGCTCCGATTCCTCAATTGGAAACAACGAACCCGAGCAGTTTTCCGGTTGGATGTTTTATGAAGTACACAGCAGTTCTCCAACGTATCGATCACGCCATTAGTATCTGGTATACTAATGGCGCACCATCCAGTGCGCCATTAGTATATAACACCATGCGCCATTAGTGTGCCTCCCAGGGGCCTTATTTAACCATGTGCTTTGGCACACTAATGGCGCACTGCGGATGGATGCGCCATTAGTATACTTGGCATACTAATGGCGCACTATGTAGTGATGCGCCATTAGTATGAATATTAGGTTTTTTTTTACTTTTCTGATTTTTGCACGTGTTACAAAATATATTATTTGACAGAATATAGACAGTAGCACACAGCAACAGCAGATTCATCAAAGACAATAGAAGATTAGTATTCGAATACAATTCATCATATTAGTCTCCGAATTCAAAAGACCGAACAAAGATAAAACATTACAAGTCTTGAGACCGCGAGTATCGAGTTTGTCGGAAGTAATACTAATCCTAACAAGTCCTACTAATCATCATCATACAACTTCTACTCGTTATTCATAACAAGTCATACGATCATCATCTTGATAGTCATCGAACCAACCCTACTTAATTGTTCTTAGCACATGATCATCAGTATTAGGCAGGACCTAAATACCCTATTTAAGCTAAAATAGCATAAAACAATATAGACCCTGACTCTCCATTTTGGAGAATGGAGAACATCCTATCTCCAATTCTTGCGCTTTGCTTCCTTTTGCTTCCAAGAAGCTCCTTATGACTGTCCATACATTTTTTCCATCCTTTGATTTTCATGTCTCCACTTCTTTTAGAAATCTCGTATGGACAATTGAGATTCGTAGGATGACCTGGCTGTATGTTCAAACCATTAACACTACCTTTCTGATACATCATATGAGGCACACAATTCTTTGGGATTATCTGTTGAAGAACATAGTAATAACTTCATAGTTAGCAATGATGTACTAGTTTTAGAAGTATGCAAAAGATGCACGGATGTCGTAATAGTAAAAATCTTACCAGGGTATCTCCATGGTAGTTACCGTAGTTGAACACATGCACTAGTGGCACATATTTACCATAATGTTGAGGAGTTTGTTTGTGGATAATGTAATTCTCAATGTCAGTACAAAATCCGACCAGATGATTTTTCTCCTTGTAAGTTGTTAATTCGGAGCCATCGGTGTAGTGGGTTTTGTCTACCATCTCCCGCACATTCTTTGAACAATAAAAATAAGCTGTCAATGGAAATAAGCTGTCAACTATTTTGAAATAAGCAATATAAATTAGCTAATAACTATGTTTGAGAAACTCACATAGCGGTAGAACTGGAGGCGTATCAACAAGGACCCAAATGTCCATATTGTCTTGGTTGATGTCAGGATTACCAAGATCCATGGTGATAAGCATACCCTCATCAAAACCATACATCTTGCAAAATGCTTCCCAATTTTTGCAACCAAAATGGGTTACGCTCTCAGAATTATATAGATTTACTTCATAGTCCACATCATGATGAGTCCTTAGGTGAATTTTCTTTGTTTCAGAAATTTCATGGTCTTCAAAATCCATCCTCTCCAAGACATAGCGTCTTGTATGGCATGGGATAAGCTATACTCGAATTGTAAAAGATGAAAATTACACGTTGAAATAGTTGAAGTCATGCTTAATTATGAAAATAACACTTGTCGTCGTTGTGTACCGTTTCAACTTCGAAGGTCACCTCGAGCTTAATGCTGAAGCGCCGATCATCGTCCAGGTGAGGCATGTCACACAGACCTCGATCGTCATGGCACCATTCGCACTCCACCGGGAGACTTTCGTCGTCCGATGATGATGACGACATATCCTACGTTCATAATTCAAAACTACATCATTTAGGGTTTGTCGACACTGAGGCATCCTAAAAGCTAAGATTTTATCATTTAGGGTTTGTCGACGCTGAGGCACCCTAAAAGCCTAAGCTTTCATCATTTAGGTTCTTATCGACACCGAGGCACCCTAAAAGCCAAGGTTTTATCATTTAGGGTTTGTCGATGTCGAGGCACCCTAAAAGCCTAAGCTTTCATCATTTAGGTTTTGTCGACACCGAGGCACCCTAAAAGCCTAAGCGTACATCATTTAGGTTCTCATCGACACCGAGGCACCCTGTAGAAGCGAAGTTAAGTTTTCATCATTTAGGGTTTATCGATGCCGAGGCACCCTAGGTTGGGCCTAATCACTTGGCACTAATCACTTGGCTCTATTGCCACCTATGTTGGGTTTATCATCTAGGGTTTATCGATGCTAACGAGAATTCTAAGTTGGGCCTAATCACTTGGCTCTATTACCACCTATGGTTTAATGTAGAAAGAATGGCGGGGCAGTTGATCCTACTTAATTAAGTACTAAGATACCCCGGCCCATGCATTAGTAGCAAGTACCCCATATGTCCGATTTTTAGCAAAGTCATGCTAAAATTCATGGAAAATTTCAGCATGACCTTTGCTGAAAATAAGACATATGGAGTACCCAAATTTTCCGAAACGGAAGTTAATCGACATTCCCGTAAACTCAGGGGCCTCTCGGGGTACCTGCAAAATCATCACGACACGATGGTCGGAGACAAAACCCAGCAAACTAGCACCACAATGTGCCTCTACTTTCATATGGATGAAAAGGCCACAGCCATATGGTCCTCTGCTTTCATATGGACAAAAATCAGCTCAACTTATGTGAGCTTCCATTCCAGATCTAATAGGTCACCCAACAAAAAATCATGAATAGTTTTAGCTGAAAAAAAAATCATGGATTGCTGTTAACTGAAAATTAGTGAAAGAAACTATTGCTGATCATGGATTACTGTTAATTAAAAATAGAGCATCTGGCTTGTCTTATCATGTTCACTACGTCCACAAAAATGAATAAGTTCAGTAAACTTGAAGTACTCAACACTAAACATGGTTCAGAGCTCACTACACTACACTACATCGTGCAATGGTTCAGACCTCACTACACTAGAACAAGCTCACTACACTACACTACACTACACTACATCGTGCAATGGTTCAGACCTCACTACACTAGAACAAGCTCACTACACTACACTACACTACACATGCTTAAACTCTGAACATAAACAAACACCAGCAATGCAATATGTAAACTACCTCTATTTCTAGGCAACAAGAGTTATCATCAATGCTTTCGAGTTTATTAAGTACCTTTTGTTCTGAGTTTTAATGTCAAAAGAGCTTCACAGAATCTTGAATCCACCAAATCACTCTTAACAGTTCTGCATTGCACAAAGGCAGCAATGAGCCAATGATATCAGTAGCAATAATAGGTGCTTACATTCTCATAACGTCAGTATTAGTTAACCAAAATTCAACCTACAGAGTTCTAGTACAGTGAGTAACTCCCAATTCTTTTAATAGAAGCACAATTAACAACACAACTAGGGAGTCTAGGACAATGCCACCAGATAGAATTTGAAGGAAAAACGTTCTTCCAGAACCTTAAAGCCACAATCATACATAGAGTGGCTGATCATATAAGCTATATTTAAATAAACATCAACTAAACTTGATGACAAGAAAAACTACAATCACATTGATACAAACTAGAGCATATAGCAATAGTAAATTGCTGCTCCATATAGCAATAGTAATGCACCTAATCAACATTGTAGAGCATCCTGTTACAAACTTGTTCTGATCCTACAAATTAATGGGGAGGAAGAACTAGGGAGGGAGGGAATGGTAATGGTTCAGAGAAGAACAATAGTAATGCTCCATATAGCAATAGTAATGCTCCATATGTTCTGATCCATATAACAAGAAGAACTAGGGGGGAGGGAATGGGGTGGAAGGGTGGAGAGGGAGGAAGGAGGAGAGGTACCTGGGCGGGCATGGCCAGTAGCCGGAGGGGTCGGGGTCGGCGGCGGCGTCGAAGGGGTGGCTCGAGGGCGTTCGAGCTCGTCCGGGTCCTCGTAGTCGAAGAGGAAGACGACGGCGGTCCTCCTGGGTGCCTCGGTTGCTCGTGGGGAGGCCGGCGGCCATGTGCTTCACGGGGGGTATCCAGCTATAGAGGGGGGAATGTTAGTAATGGCGCACCATCGAGGGGTGCGCCATAAAAACACTCATAGCAAAGGCGCACCATTCTTTGGTGCGCCATTAGTAACTTTTTTTTCTGATAGCAATGGCGCACCCTCCTCTGGTGCGCCATTAGTAACTTCTTTTTTCATTATTTCTTGTTGCATCTAATAATTTGTTTTTTATCAAATTTGTTATTTTCATGAGGACTAGAACAAAATATATCATCAAATTTGTTTTTTTCAATATTATCAAATTTGTTTTTTATTTTTAATTGAAAATATCATCAAATTTGTTATTTGAAAATATCATCAAATTTGTTATTTGAAAATATTAGCAAAAAGCGGGGGAGGGTGCGGGGTGTCGACGGCCGCGGTGGAGCGGTCGGGGGAGGGTGCGGGGGGTCGGCGGCGGCGGTGGAGCGGGGCAGGGTGCGGTGGGTCGTCGGCGGTGGTGGAGCGGGGGAGGGTGCGGGGGGTCGGCGGCGGCGGCGTGGGTCGGGGCAGCAGGGGGAATTAGCTAGGGGGTGAGGGAGAGGGATGAAGGGGATCTGGCGAGAGGGAGGGAATTAGCTAGGGGGAATCTTACTAATGGCGCACCAGCGGTCGGTGCGCCATTAGTAATCTTTTTTTACAAAGCAATGGCGCACCGGGCAGAGGTGCGCCATTAGTAATCTTTTTTTACATAGCAATGGCGCACCAGGAAGAGGTGCGCCATTAGTAATCTTTTTTATATATATAGCAATGGTGCACCAGCCAGAGGTGCGCCATTAGTAATCTTTTTTTATATATAGCAATGGCGCACCAGCCAGAGGTGCGCCATAAGTAAATTTTTTTTGTTGCATGTAATATTTTTTTAGAAAATGAATATGAATATGAAACAGTAATATTTTTTATAAAAACAGTAATAATTGTTGTTTAACAACAATTGTAGTCTACACTTTATTATTATTATTTTTTAAAAAATGAAGAGGGAGAGGAGGCGCGGATGGGATCGAGATCGAGATGGAGGGGGATCGAGATCGAGTGTCCTCATGAATATTCAATATTTTATCATATTGAATATGAAAAAATATCATTGAATTTGAAAAAATATTCATGAATTCAAAAAGTGCCCATGAAATTTAAAAATATTCATGATATCAAAAAGTGCCCATGATATTTAAAAATATTCATGATATCAAAATATATACTAATGGCGCACTTCTACACGGTGCCCCATTAGTAGTTTAAACTAGTAATGGTGCACTGTGAGGCGGTGCGCCATTAGTAGTTTTGCAAAAAAAAAAGAATAAAAAAATTCAGTACTGGCGCACTCCCTGTCTGGTAGTAATGGCGCACTTCGGTAGGATACGCCATTAGTATGTATGTAAAAATGAAAAAAAAATTATCACTAGTGATGCACCTGTTTTCTGGTGCGCCATTAGTGTCTTCCACACTAATGGCGCATCACCAACTGGTGTGCCATTAGTATATAGTAGTGGCGCACTGCCTCCCTGGTGCGCCATTAGTTCCAATCCTATCTATAGCCCTTTTCCTAGTAGTGTATAATTTATGAAGTATTCATGATGTTTTATTATCATTCTTCGGTGTTTTAAAATCATTTTATAGCAACTTTATATCATTTTTTGGGACTAACCTATTGACTCAGTGCCCAGTGCAGGAAATCAATATCAAACGGAGTCCAAACACCGCAAAACTTTTTGTGGATTTTTATGGACCAGAAGACCACCAGTGGGCCAAAGAAGCACCTGGGATGTGCCCCGAGGGGGCACAACCCACCAGGGCGTGCTTGGGCGCCCAGGCGCACCCAGGTGGGTTGTGCCCACCTCGGTGGCCTCCCATGCCCCCTCTTTACCCTATAAATTCACAAATATTCGAAAAGCCTTCGGGGTTAACCTAGATTAGAAGTTGCACTGCCGCAGGCCTTTGTAGCCACCGAAAACCAATCTAGACCCCGTTCTGGCACCCTGCCGGAGGGGTGAATCATCTCCGGTGGCCATCTTCATCGTCCCGGCGGCCACCACGATGAGGAGGGAGTAGTCCACCCTCGGGGCTGAGGATTAGTACCAGTAGCTATGTGTTTAATCTCTCTCTCTCTCTATCTCGTGATCTATATCATGGGCTATGTTAATATAGATGGATCATATGATGTTTCTCCCCTCTATACTCTTGTTGTGATGAATGGAATCTTTACCCTTTGAAGTTTTGTCTTATCGGATTGAATGTTAAGATATTAGAACACATGATGTATGTCTGCGGTATGAATACTTCAGGTGACAATGGGGTATCATATTTATTCACTTGATGTATGTTATGGCACTCAACTTGCGGATTCCTAAGGTAACATTGGGGTAATCTATGCATAGGGGTTGATGCATGATTTTATTATATTTTCTCCGATAGAAACTTTGGGGTCTCTTTGTAGTTCTTTATGTGGATTGAATATTATGATCATGAAGTTGTTTGATACATATCGTAGAATTAACTCGTGGTGACATTGGAGTGTCTAGGTGACATTAGAGTTGGTTGATGTGTGTCATATGGTGTTATTTTTGTACAAACTCTTGATTATATCGATCGGAAAAAATAGCTTGCGTTATTTTAGTACGAACTCTAGGATAGATTGATCAGAAAGAATATCTTTTATTCTCCGCTAATAGGAACTCAGGAGTGATTCTTTTTTGCACTTTGAGGGATAATCATATGATCCAACTATGTTAGCACTGTTGAGAGATTGCACTAGCGAAAGTACGGACCCTAGTCCTTGTTTCTAAGCATTGCAATACCGTTTTTGTGCCCGTTTACTATTTGCTACCTTGCTGTTTTTATTTATTCAGATTATAAAAATATATTTCTAGCATCAATATTACACTTTTATCACCATCTCTTCGCCGAACTAGTGCACCTATACAATTTGCCATTGTATTGGTTGTGTTGGGGACACAAGAGATTTCTTGTATTTGGTTGTAGGGTCGTTTGAGAGAGTCCATCTTCATCCTATGGTTCCCACAGATTGATAAACCTTAGGTCATCCACATGAGGTAAAATTGCTACTGTCCTACAAAACTCTGCGCTTGGAGGCCCAACACGTGTCTACAAGAATAAAGTTGTGTAGTAGACATCAAGCTCTTTTCTAGCGCCATTGCCGGGGAGGTGAGTGCTTGAAGGTATATCTTTAGATCTTGCAATAGAATCTTTTAGTTTCTTTTTTTATCACTAGTTTGGTTCATAAAAGAAAACTACATAAAAATGGAATTTAGGTTGCATCATATTATTGATCATCTTTATAATATCTTTCTTGAAAATGATGGTTTGGAAAATTGTGCTCAATTGTTAGAAGAAGAAGTCAATAAAATGCTTGGCACAAAATATTTGAATGATGAGCATGATTGCAATGTTGTTAGTATGAATTATTTGAATATCCAAAATGCTAATGATGATTGCACAAGTCATGACAAAAATGTTTCTTATAAGCATGTCACTTTCTGCGGAGTGAATTGGGAGTGCCTTTGCACACCAAAAAGGGAAGATAGATTTTGTAAGAAGCATAAAAATTTGAAACGAAAAAGTTGCAAGAGAGGCTAGATAATCGTGCTGAAAGATGTAATTTTTTTCACCATCCTTGTGAACTTTGTAATGAATGTGGTCATTGTGAACTTTGTAATGAACGTGGTCATTTAAATGTCCAATGCAAATTATTTCATGATCAAATTGTGTCCAAAAATTGTGATAACTTGATTACCCTTGAACATCATAAAGAGCTTAGTCTTCTTTTCGGGTATGAAGAAATGACACGTATAACTAAGGGTTTTCCAAATCCTGAGAGATTTCTTGATTTTTATCTAGAGGAAATTTATATGTTTTGTGCAATAAATTGCGTTGAGAATCCATATATTGCCAACTACCTAGAGACAAGAAAGCAAGTGGAATATGAAGAGAGTACTAATGAAAGGGAAATTGTTTCCCATTACCCTCCTAGTGTTTATTATGATGAATCAGGTAACAAGGAGGAGCTTCCTATCCAATCAATCTCTTCAACAAGAAGCTTGAAAAAAAAACTAAACCCACACATGATGTGCTGAATGATGTCTACTACGCAACCTTCTTCTTGTAGACGTTGTTGGTCCTCCAACTGCAGAGGTTTGTAGGACAGTAGCAAATTTCCCTCAAGTGGATGACCTAAGGTTTAGCAATCCGTGGGAGGCGTAGGATGAAGATCGTCTCTCTCAAACAACCTTGCAACCAAATAACAAAGAGTCTCTTGTGTCCGCAACACACCCAATACAATGGTAAATTGTATAGGTGCACTAGTTCGGCGAAGAGATGGTGATACAAGTGCAATATGCATGGTAGATATAGGTTTTTGTAATCTGAAATAACATAAATAGCAAGGTAAGAAGTAATAAAAGTGAGCATAAACGGTATTACAATGCTAGGAAACAAGGCCTTGGGATCGTAGTTTCACTAGTGCAAGTTCTCTCAACAATAATAACATAATTGGATCATATAACTATCCCTCAACATGCAACAAAGAGTCACTCCAATGTCACTAATAGCGGAGAACAAACGAAGAGATTATTGTAGGGTATGAAACCACCTCAAAGTTATTCTTTCGGATCGATCTATTCAAGAGTTCATACTAGAATAACACCTTAAGACACATATCAACCAAAACCCTAATGTCACCTAGATACTCCAATGTCACCTCAAGTATCCGTGGGTATGATTATATGACATGCATCACACAATCTCAGATTCATCTATTCAACCAACACAAAGAACTTCAAAGAGTGCCCGAAAGTTTCTACCGAAGAGTCAAGACGAAAACGTGTGCCAACCCCTATGCATAAGTTTATGACGTTACGGAACCCGCAAGTTGATCACCAAAACATACATCAAGTAGATCACGTGAATATCCCAATGTCACCACAGATAAGCACATGCAAGACATACATCAAGTGTTCTCAAATCCTTAAAGACTCAATCCGATAAGATAACTTCAAAGGGAAAACTCAATCCATTACAAGAGAGTAGAGGGGGAGAAACATCATAAGATCCAACTATAATAGCAAAGCTTGCGATACATCAAGACCGTGCCAAATCAAGAACACGAGAGAGAGAGAGAGATCAAACACATAGCTACTGGTACATACCCTCAGCCCCGAGGGTGAACTACTCCCTCCTCATCATGGAGAGCGCCAATATGATGAAGATGGCCACCGGTGAGGGTTCCCCCCTCCGGCAGGGTGCCGGAACAGGGTCCCAATTGGTGTTTCGTGGCTACAGAGGATTGCGGTGGCGGAACTCCCGATCTATTGTGTTCCCCGATGTTTTTAGGGTATATGGATATATATAGGCGAAAGAAGTCGGTCAGGGGAGCCACGAGGGGCCCACGAGGGTGGGGGGCGCACCTCCCTACCTCGTGGCTTCCTTGAAGCTTCCCTGACGTTTACTCCAACTCCCCTGGATTGCTTCCGTTCCAAAAATAACTCTCCCGAAGGTTTCATTCCGTTTGGACTCCATTTCATATTCCTTTTCTTCGAAACACTGAAATAGGCAAGAAAACAACATTTTGGGCTAGGCCTCCAAAATAGGCTTTAATGGGCTTCCGTTCCAAAAATAATATAAAAGTGTATAATAAAGCCCATTAAACATCCAAAACAGAATATATAATAGCATGAATACTTCATAAATTATAGATACATTGGAGACGTATAAGTGAAGAAGAAAAGAAGAAAGAATAAAGGTATCTCTGCCAAATAATGTCGCTCCGATCACCATTGTGACTCGTGAATGGGAATCAAATATGTTGATGGAGGATGATGATAATGAGTATGATTTTTTGATACCTACTACTTTTTGTAATGATTATGATTTGGAAGACAACGATGTCCCTTATGATCTTGAAAATCTTTTTAGCACATGCTTGGAACAATATGACAATAATGTTTGCTATACTATCGGTGCCATTCATGCTATTGATAAGAATGATTGTGATGATATGCAAAACCACAAGCTTGGGGATGCTATGTTTAATGAGTATGATATGTTTGAAGATTTATTTGCTGGAAATAATGCTTGTCCTAAGCTTGGGGATGCTTTGCTTAATGAATATTATCCTTTGATTCCTTCTACTTTCGATAAGAAAATTTATTTTGATGATAGCATGGCTCCTATTAATGATGATTACATTGATAAAAGTGGGTTTGGAAGAGTGTCAACTCTAGGTAGTAGTGATCCCACTATTTTGGAGGGTGTTGAATCTTATTACAATATTGATGAAAGAGGATTTGGAGAGTTCATGACTTTATTTATTGATACATCCACTATTTTGGAAGAGGTTTCAATTGATTATGACAATGAAGTTGCTATCTATGATGATTATTATGATGACATGTATGCCACAAAGAGTGATAAATCTTCTATGCTTGTGCATCACGAAAAGAGTGTTGTATGTGATGGTTATATTGTTGAATGCATTCATGATGTTTCTGAAAATTATTATGAGGAAGGAACTTATGCTCTTACGTATCTCAGTAATATCAAGTTTCTTCTCTATGTGTTGATTGTTTTGAAGTTGCACCTGTTTTGCCTTCCTATGATGGTTGATTCTTGCTCCCATAAGTTGTTTTCTCACAAAATCCCGATGCATAGGAAGTGGGTTAGACCTAAATGTGTTAGTCATATGCTTCATGATGCTCTCTTTATGTTTCAATTCTTATCTTTTATGCGAGCATCACTGAGATCATCATGCCTAGCTTAAAAGGCATTAAAGAAAAGCGCTTGTTGGTGTCAGGACCCCAATCCTAAGCCACATCGATCTAGCATGTAACAAATCATATCACTTTGCGGCCTCACGCATGATATTCCCATGGGTGCCACCTTACCTAGCCCGGGACCGTTTGCGCCTTTTGGCTCACGTATATGATAGTGTTGCTAGCATCCATATGACAAAGAACCCGGGCCGACATGACTAGTCGTAAACCCAAAGTGGTACCAACTTACAAGGAAAGGCATACATGACCCAGCAACGAACGTGTCGGTCATCAGCGAGTGAATTCGGGTTGTAGCAACTGGGCTAGCAGGACTCCGGGAATCCGGGCTGTAGCAGGCTAACAGGACTCCGAAAGACACCATGTGACATTTCCCCGAAGGGACAGACACAGGAACAAAGTGGATCACATGCCGTCCACTCTAAGTGTTCCGAAGCAGTAGCAACTGGGCTAACATGACTCCGGTAAACTGGGCTGTAGCGGACTACCAAGGCTTAGTGGAAGCACCAGACTACATTTCCCCATAAGAGAGGCTACGAAGGATAAACAACTAGATTGTCGGATCCCACACATACCAAGCATTTCAAACATACACACAATATGCTTGATATGTGCAAATACAACATGGCGTCAGAACATCACTCTACGACTCAAAGTATTTATTCAATAGGCTCCGAGGAGCGAGATATTACAAACATGGGTCTCATGAGCCAACATTCAGAGCATACAAGTCAAAGAACATGCGGAAGCTTCACATGTCTGAGTACAGACATCTACAAATGAAAAAGGCTGAGAAGTCTGACTATCTACCAGATACTACCGAGGGCACAAGATCATAGCTGAGGTAACAAGCTAAACATCGAAGTCCACACGGAACTACTAGCGAGACTGAAGTCTCTCTGCAAAAACATAAATTAAGCAAACGTGAGTACAAATGTACCCAGTAAGACTTACATCAGAATTAACTACATATGCATCATTATTAACAAAGGGATGGTGGGGTTTAACTGTAGCAAGCCAACTTTGACTCAGTGACTAACCTGAACTACTACTGCAAGTAACTCTTTGAGGTGGTGCACACGAGTCCACATATTCACCATATCAATACACCACTATGGATCTGCTCCCGTCTCCCTACGAGAACGCCATATTCCCGCTTATCTTGTGCATTTTAGAGTATCCACTTTCACTTGTCTATGAACTGTATGGGCAACCCAGAAGTCCTTTACCGCGGACACGGCTATTTGAATAGATGATGTTAATCCTGCACGGGTGTACTTCTTCACACACGCTCTCACCACTTACCGCCGTTTACACGACATGTACTCGGGAACCTTCAAGCGGAAGCCCAATGAGGGTGTCGGCCATGGCCTACCTAAACACTCAAGTCTCTAGTCCATGTTTATCGCCTATTCAGGTTCCATCCGCAGGGAGTCCGGCCAAGGTTTCCACATATGGCCCCCAACGATGTGTACAGAGTTCCACGACACCAAACGGGCGCCCTGCATACCCGGCCACGTGCCTACCGCATCACAGCCCACCCCTCGGGTCAGCGCTGCGCACGGCCTCCAGCATACTACAAACACCAGAAACTACTTGCAACCCTTGGACAGAGGACAAGGGTGGTTAAGAAGCCGGGAGGGGTCGAGTTACTGAAACCCAATGTGTGGTAGTAACTGTTCATGGATCACAAACACAGAACTCAGTTCCTGAGGACGGTTTCAATGAGAGAACCCACCATGTACTCCTACATGGCCTCTCACCGCTACCTTTACCAAATAGTGTTCACACACTTAGCTCACACACAGTAGGACATGTTTATCACTATTCTAATTCATCCCCGATGAATCAGACCAGACTCAACACTAAGCAGTAGTAGGCATGACAAACAAGCATGAATGAGTAGTCACATCAGGGCTCAAACAACTCCTACTCATGCTAGTGGGTTTCATCTATTTACCGTGGCAATGAGAGGTTATGCAGAGGAAAGGGGTTCAACTACCGCATCATGTAACAGTTGAATCGTTGTTGTCCTAATGCAGTAAAAGAGAGTAGGAGCGAGAGAGTGGGATTGTATCGGAATGAAGAAGGAGGTTTTTCTTGCCTGATGGAGTGGTAGTAGGATACTGCCCTTCAGTCGGATATTCGTGGGTACCCTCGGAGGCAGAACCTACCATGAAACACACATCGGAACACAGTCATCATATGGCAATACACAACAATATGATGCATGCTATGACATGGCAATATGGGTGTGTTTTGGCTAATGCATTCTAAAACAGGTTGGTTTGAGTCCATTTGAATCAAATATTCAAATAAAAGCCCATGATATGAAGTCAAATTAATGCATTAGCTTGTTTCACTTAAACAACAAGGTTAAAGTGTTCAGGCATGCATGAAACCATTACAGATGGAAAGATTGGATTTTTCTGATCAATTTTCATATACAAATCTTTGCATTTGGAGTTATAGATTTCTATGAATTTTTGAAGTTTATAATATTTTCCGGAATTTCCTGTATAAGAATAAATCCAGTAAATGATTTATTGCGCCAGCATTGCGTCAGGGTGACGTCAGCTGTCAACGGGGACGATCCTTGTCAAACCTGACCAGTGGGGCCCGCATGTCAGTGGCTAACTAAACTAACCTAGTTTAATTAGCACTAACCTAGGTTAAACTAATTAAGTTTAAGCCTAAACTAGATTAATTAGCCGGGTGGGCCCGCATGTCATAGACCCAGGGGAGGTCAAATCCCCTGGTCAACCGGGGCTAAACCACCAGCGGTCAAAGCGGTCAACCCGCCATCGTTTAGCCGCCGGCGAGGCCAAACGCGGCGGGGGCGCGGGATTCATCCTCTGACGACCAAAACGACGGCGGAGCACATCTACGTGACGCGGGGAGTGAGCCGCGTCGAGTGGTGGCAGTGGGTGGACCTGGGGCGGCCGGAATCGATGCCAGCGATGACCTTGGCAGGCTCCGGAGCTCGGACGAGCTCGGGCCCATCATTAGGGGGCATGGCGAGGCGCGTGGGGAGGTGCTATGGTCTCCTGGGAGTGCGGTGACTACGGTGACGTGCTCGGCTTCGAGCCAACATGGCTATGGCCACGACGGCGACATGCGGTGGCGGTGGCGGGTGAGGGCGAGCTCGGTGCGGTCGATGCAGGGGATGGCAACGATAACGGAGAGGATGGGGAGGTAGCTGAGCTCACGGCGATCATGACAGTGCATTCGGCAAGGTCGGAGGAGGTCGGGTGGCGACGGAGCGGCGAGGGGGATCTTCGGTGGTGTTCGGTGAAGCCGAGGTCGATGGAGATGGGGCAGAGCGTGCACGCGCTCGGGGCTCGGCCTGCTCGGCGTAGCGGACGATGGCGAAGCACAGGGACACGACGGGGCGCCGTGAGGACGACGGTGGCTACGAGAACTATGGCGGCACAGGCGCGGCATCGTCGGCCATGTGAGGAGAGGGCGAGGGAGAGAGGCAGGGGAGCGTGTGAGGTCCATGGGGTTGGGGCGGCGCCGCAGAGTCGCTTCGAGGCGCGGGTGAAGCAGGCGAGCAGGGAGGTGGCGTGGTGTGCGCGTGTGCGCTGTCTCCCTCCTCTACCTACTGGCATGGGCCATGTGGGCCGGCCCAGCCAGATAAGTTGGCCTGTGGCCTTTCTCTCTCTCTCTCTCTCTCTCTTTTCCATTTAATTTTGTTTTCTATTTTTCTGCAGCTTTGTGGCTTTATTAAAAATATCTAGGCACTTTCAAAAATCACCAAACTGCTCATGCCCACTGTTTAGGATATAAACAACATGGAACATTTCAGTTTAGGATTATTTGGACATTTAAAATAATCAGTAGCATTTAAAAGCCCAAATGCAAATAGCATATAATTTAATCAAGTGACCTTAAGATGGCCTAGAAAATTGTGCACCATTTTTGTCAGTGGTTTAAGACCAGGGCAAAGATGATGAACATTTTAGAAGGGTATTTCAGGTTCATTGAAAAATATTTTAGTAAACCCTAGTTGTTTTCAGGGTGGGTGCTGGGGGTTTCTGCCATCCCCATTACAAGTTTCTGAGAAATTTAAACATGATGCACACATGAAGGGCTAGCCTAGTGCAAACCAGATCTAGGGATGTGACAACTCACCCCTACTAAACAAGAATCTCGTCCCGAGATTCCAGTCATGAGGTAAGAAGACAGAGGGACACAATCTAAAACAATCTTCACGATCCGGATGTCTTTCTCGAGGATGTTGATTCATTGCATCACCTTGATCTTGATGTCTTGCTTTGAGAACTACATCCAACATGACAATGAGAAGAAAGGGAGAATTTTAGAAGAATCGATCTTCTTGAGGTTCGAGCAACTTAGGATCATCTTAATGATCACCAGATCAACTCACGGAATGAGACGTAGAAACATCTCTGGAGCTGAGAGGCAAAACATGCATCAGGAGGGACAGAAGAAACAAGTTGACGAGGGTTTCAAAGTAGCGAGGAAACAATTACCATGATCCCATAACGGGGCACCTTGGGAGAGGTGACTCGTAAAATTATTCCCTTAAGTGGCAAAAAGAATTACTTTTGATGCATAGATCATTGAAACTCTCTATACCAGCCTAAGGAAAACCACGATCGATCATTTGAAGGAATTCGAAAAAATGGCATACTCAACTTGGAAAGGAAACTAGAGTTATAAGACAACTCGGCAAACGCAAGGCACATTCCAATTGATACCGAGGATGTAACCTAGTGTATGAGCGTGCTCTCAAGAACTTGACCATTTCTGTATTCATCAAGGTTTTACCAACATCTGTGGCAAGGATCCTGGCAACACGACATACTACCATGATGACTAGTGATGGATGATGCGGATACAAAGGAAGATAACACCTTCTCAGACTTCGCCTTAGCGAAGCTAAGGAAACAGAATCTGGATGATCGACCGAGAGACATTTAGCACTCCGCTTCTAATGTTCTCCTTGATGTGCTAGCGTAATCCATTCATAGATATGATTTGATATCTAGAACATCAAGTAAAAGGTCAGACTTCAGGAACACAAAAATCCATAAGGAACAACTATTGGAATAAATTCTACGAGATCCTTATGGGGAGGTGGCTAACTTTCTCAATCAAGATACTACAATAATAAGTCTTTCGGTTGGGTGTGTTGGCAACAACATCCACTTTACTGGGTTACAAAGAGACCAATATTATAGTTCTTGAGAAACATTCCAACCATCATATCTGCCTGAGATTCAGAACTGGTTGGTGTCAGGATAATCCAGACTCATCGGGTCTAGAAAGAAAAATGAAAGTTTGCAACACAAATCGACGAGATGACATTGCGAGATTCTCGGGGGAATGAACTATGGTAGTAAGCTCCAAAACATGAGCCGGTTCTGCTACTAGCATGTGAACACGCTGTCCTAGACAAGCATGGTCACCTGGTAGTCTTACAACAAAACACTACCGAGTTTAGGGGGGAACCATCAACAAGGATATCGAAGTCCTTGCGTAAGTCTAGCTATTAAGAAGAAACTTCTTCTCCTTGAACAAATCAAGCAGTGGCTTGGTGTGCTAGGGACACATATGGACTGGAGGTAGCGATCCTATCAAACCATAGAATACTTCGCACATGCATGACTAACTTGGGATGATTCCGGAGAAAGCAAAAACAATCTTTCTCAAATTCACGGCGGCAACTTGCACCTAATGCACGTGAACTTGGAGAAAGTCACTTCTTACACCAAACATGTATTTCATGAACGGGACATGAAGATAATTCTTACAAAAAGTATCCAACACTAGCTTGATGTTCAACATGAATATTGGAGGAGAGAAGATGATGCTAGAGGGCTCAATAGCAAGTCATCGGAATTTCCATATTACTGGACTTCCACCAACATGTGAACACGGTGATAGCTTTGGTCAGACCAAAAGATGTAATGGTGTATGCTCGAGGGATCAACCACGAGTAAGACAACATTACGAACATCGTTGGTTCTGATTTGACTTGATGATAGCCCATACTCAAGTCAAAGTTTTGACAAGACAATAGATCCAACAACTGATCACGAGGACCAACTGGTGAAGATATCATCTTTCTTCAACACACACACAAGCTCAAAGATATCCCTTCAGAAAGAACCAAATTCGGCAAAGCTTTTTATCTTCCAACTCTCCAAGTTGTTGTTTAGCTTAACCAACTAGCTCAGGGGTATCCAACACAGATTCTTGGAGAAAGGGTGGTTTAGAGGAAAACCAACTTGATCACGAACTCAACATAGCGGTCAGGTGACAACCTGGTAACACTTCCGAGAAGATATTCGGAAAATCACGAACCACCGATATGTTACTAAGCTCGAGAACAATCTTGCTTTTCAAGGCAAGATGATGTGATCAAAAGAGCAAAGGTTTGACAAAATCCTAACTCATCGATCGAAGAGTGCACCAACAAAAATGGACTAGGTAGCACGATCAGTCCTAGGATGGTGATTGAATAACCAACACGCTAGGGATGAGAATATTGTCCATTTACTACCAATCAACTAGTTGCTAGGAGTATTGATTTCACACATCACGGTTCACTTGTCGGTATTCCGGTTACAACAACACGGAACCGAGGAGCGACTGATGATGGCGAGAAGTATCACTGTATCAAGAATTCATAGGATGGTGTGCAATTCCCATGACATTCTTGACATAAGACGCTAATACTTCAGGGAAGAACATAATCAAAAGCTGGATTGGCATTTTGATCTGCGATACACAACTATGTTGACCCAACCCTGGATATGGATGAGGTACTGGAGTTTGTTTCTCCTAGTCATTCTGAAATAGAATGGCTTGACGGACCACAAGAATAATAAGCATCAATAACACGGATGCACAATTACTCTTGACTATCAATTGATAGACGATGGTCGGAATACAAATGAAGAGGGACAACTCAAGGTAACATATATCTTTCTAAGTTGTGGATGCATAGATTAATATGTCGAACCAAGTTCAACAGGTTTCTTCCAGATAACCCATAAAGCAAAGGTAGAACTGGCAGAATCACAATTATGAATGGAGAACTCCTCAAGAGTACTTTGATTGTGATCTTTTGGTTCAAAGAACTTCTACCTTAATGGTTCATGGTATTTGGAAGAAGGAAATACCATGGACCTCGAGGACTGTCGCAAGGTTACTAATATCCTAAAGGAACGAGCAACACTATCTACACGAATTAAGTAGAGTGAATCTTGGGTTCAAGAACCCAGAAATAGAATGCCTACGAACTAAATGGCTTCACAGGATGCTTTCGAGAGTAATGTTCAGAATCATCACACTGGGAATACAAAGCATTGCTAGATTACTAGGTAATCTTCTAAGACACCCAGGGTCATAATAATAACTCCAACATATATGTCGAGGCAATAGAATACCTCAACTCAGCAATTGGTGTGATTAACCAAGCCTAAAAGAACAACAAAACCAGAGGGAAAGGATTTTGCAAATGCATCAGATGGTTTAGAAACCTGGGATGATTCAGACAGCATAACGGCTGTAAATGCTCAAAATATTTGAGACATCCTGCAAAATGGTGGCAAAACCACTCAACATCACAATATCAAGGTTCCAAGACCAACTGTTATCACATGAAGGTAGTAGAAATTGAACTGAGGCTTGAAACCAACAATCCTATAAGTCTACGGATTAGTAACACGTGATCCTGATAGAAAGAAGAGAAGCCTAGTTCTTAATCCCCGTAGAAGAGAAGAGGATGACTCAGATCAGAAGGGCATAAGGTAAAGGAGAAAAAAGAGCCTTACGTCCCTTCCCACAATCAATTCCCCTACATATAACTAAAGCATTTCTAGACTCAACTTCGACCAGTTTGGCTTGGTAATCCTACAGTTAGTCAGGCTCTAATACCAAAGCTGTCAGGACCCCGATCCTAAGCCAGATCGATCTAGCATGTAACACATCATATCACTTTGCGGCCTCACGCACGGTATTCCCACGGGTGCCACCTTACCTGGCCCAGGACCATTTGTGCCTTTTGGCTCACGTGTATGATAGTGTCACTAGCATCCATATGACAAAGAACCCGGGCCGACATGACTAGTCATAAACCCAAATTGGCACTAACTTATAGAAACAGGCATACATGACCCAGCAACGAAGGTGTCAGTCACCAGCGAGTGAATTCGGGCTGTAGCAACTGGGCTAGTAGGACTCCGGGAATCCGGGCTATAGCAGGCTAATAGGACTCCGAAAGACACCGTGTGACATTTCCCTGAAGGGATAGACACAGGAACAGAGTGGATCACATGCCGACCGGTCTAAGTGTTCTGGAGCAGTAGTAACTGGGCTAACAGGACTCCGATAAACTGGGCTGTAGTGGACTACCAAGGCTCAGTGGAAGCACTAGACTACATTTCCCCATAAGAGAGGCTACCAAGGACAAACAACTAGATTGTCAGATCCCACACATACCAAGCATTTCAAACATACACACAATATGCTCGATATGTGGAAATACAACATGGCATCACAACATGACTCTATGACTCAAAGTATTTATTCAATAGGCTCTGAGGAGCGAGATATTACAAACATGGGTCTCATGACCCAACATTCAGAACATACAAGTCAAAGCACACGCGAAAGCTTAACATGTCTGAGTACAGACATCTACAAATGAAAAAGGCTGAGAAGCCTGACTATCTACTAGGTCCTGCCGAGGGCACAAGATCGTAGCTGAGGTAACAAGCTAAACGTCGAAGTCCACACGGAACTACTAGCGAGATTGAAGTCTCTCTACAAAAACATAAATTAAGCAAACGTGAGTACAAATGTATCCAGCAAGACTTACATCAGAACTAACTACATATGCATCATTATCAACAAAGGGATGGTGAGGTTTAACTTCATCAAGCCATCTTTGACTTAGTGGCTAACCTGAACTACTACTGCAAGTAACTCTTTGAGGTGGCGCACACGAGTCCACATATTCACCATATCAATACACCACTATGGATCTGCTCCCGTCTCCCTACGAGAATGCCATCCATAGCACTCACGCTTATCTTGCGCATTTTAGAGTATTCACTTTCACTTGTCTATGAGCAATATAGGCAACCCAGAAGTCCTTTACCGCGGACACGGCTATTCGAATAGATGATGTTAACCCTGTAGGGGTGTACTTCTTCACACATGCTCTCACCACTTACCGCTGTTTACACGACATGTACTCGGCAACCTTCAAGCGGAAGCCCAACGAGGGTGTCGGCCATGGCCTACCTAAACACTCAAGTCTCTAGTCCATGTTTATCGCCTATTCAGGTTCCATCCATAGGGAGTCCGGTCGAGGTTTCCACATACGGCCCCGAACGATGTGTAGAGGGTTCCGCGACACCAAACGGGCGCCTGGCATACCCCGGGCACGTGCCTCCCGCATCACAGCCCACCCCTAGGGTCAGCGCTGCGCACGGCCTCCAGCATACTAGCAACACCAGAAACTACTTGCAACTCCTGGACAGAGGACAAGCGTGGTTAAGAAGCCGAGAGGGGTCGAGTTACCGAAACCCAATGTGTGGTAGTAACTATTCATGGATCACAAACACATAACTCAGTTCCCGAGGACGGTTTCAATGAGACAACCCACCATGTACTCCTACATGGCCTCTCATCGCTACCTTTACGAAATCGTGTTCACACACTTAGCTCACACACAGTAGGACATGTTCATCACCATTCCAATTCATCCCCGAAGAATCAGACCTGACTCAACTCTAAGCAGTAGTAGGCCTGACAAACAAACATGAATGAGTAGGCACATCAGCGCTTAAACAACTCCTACTCATGCTAGTGGGTTTCATCTATTTACTATGGCAATGACAGTTCATGCAGAGGAAAGGGGTTCAACTACCGCAGCATGTAACAGTTGAATCGTTGTTGTCCTAATGCAGTAAAAGAGAGTAGGAGCGAGAGAGTGGGATTCTATCGGAATGAAGAATGAGGTTTTGCTTGCCTGATGGAGTGGTAGTAGGATACTGCCCTTCAGTCGGATATTCGTGGGTATCCTCGGAGGCAGAACCTACCACAAAAGACACATCGAAACACAATCATCACATGGCATTTTGCAACAATATCATGCATGCTATGACATGGCAATATGGGTGTGTTTTGACTAATGCATTCTAAAACAGGTTGGTTTGAGTCCATTTAAATCAAAGGTTCAAATGAAAGCCCATGATATGAAGTCATATTAATACATTAGCTTGTTTCACTTAAACAACAAGGTTAAATTGTTCTAACATGCATGAAACCATTACAGATGGAAAGATTGGATTTTTCTGATCAATTTTCATATACAAATCTTTGCATTTGGAGTTACAGATTAATTTCGATGAATTTTTGAAGTTTCTAATTTTTTCTGGAATTTCCTGTATAAGAATAAATCCAATAAATGATTTATTGCGTCAGGGTGACGTCAGCAGTCAACGGGGGCGGTCCAGGTCAAACCTGACCAGTGGGGCCCACGTGTCAGTGGCTAACTAAACTAACCTAGTTTAATTAGCACTAACCTAGGTTAAACTAACTAAGTTCAAACCTAAACTAGATTAATTAGTCGGGCGGGGCCCCCATGTCATAGACCTAGGGTAGGTCAAATCCCCTAGTCAATCGGGGCTAAACCACCTACGGTCAAAGCGGTCAACCCGCTGGCGTTTAGCCACCGGCGAGGCCGAATGCGGCGGAGGGCACGGGATTCGTCCTCCGACGACAGAAACGATGACGGAGCACATCTACATGACGCGGGGAGTAAGCCACATCGAGTGGTGGTAGTGGGTGGACCTAGGGTGGACGGAATCAACACCGGCGACGACCTTGGCAGACCTCGGAGCTCGGACGAGCCTGGGCCCGTCATTAGGGGGCATGGCGAGGCGCGTGGGGAGTTGCTATGGCTTCCTGGGAGTGCGTTGAGTGCAGTAACATGCTCGGCTTCGAGCCAACATGGCTGCGGCCACGACGGAGATGTGCGGTGGCGGTGGCGGGTGTGGGCGAGCTCGGTGCGGTTGATGCAGGGGACGACAGAGAGAACGGAGAGGATGGAGAGGTAGCTGAGCTCACGGCGATCACGGCAGTGCAGTCGACAAGGTCGGAGGAGGTCGGGTGGCGACAGAGCGGCAAGGGGGGTCTCTGGTGGTGTTCGGTGAAGACGAGGTCGATGGAGACGGGGCAGAGCGTGTGATCGCTCGGGGCTCGGCCTGCTAGGCGTAGCGGACGATGGCGAAGCACAGGGACACGATGGGGCGGCGCGAGGACAATGGTGGCTACGAGAACTACGGTGGCACGGGCGCGGCAGCATCGGCCATGGCGAGGAGAGGGCGAGGGAGAGAGGCAGGGGGCGTGTGAGGTGTCCACGGGGTCGGGGCGGCGCCACGGAGTCGCTTCGAGGCGCGGGTGAAGCAGACGAGCAGGGAGGTGGGGTGGCGCGACGCGCGCGCGTGCGCTGTCTCCCTCCTCTGCCTACTGGCGGAGGTAGGTGATGGCTGGCACAGGCCAGGTGGGCCGGCCCACCCAGGTAAGTTGGCATGTGGCCTTTCTCTCTCTCTCTCTCTATCTCTCTCTTTTCCATTTAATTCTATTTTCTATTTGTTTGCAACTTGTGGCTTTATTAAAAATAGCTAGGCACTTTCAAAAATCACCAAACTACTCATGCCCACTATTTAGGACATAATCAACATGGACCATTTCAGTTTAGGATTATTTGGACATTTAAAATAATTAGTAGCATTTAAATGCCCAAATGCAAATAGCATATGATTTAATCCAGTGACCTTAAGATGGCCTAGAAAATTGTGCACCATTTTTGTCAATGGTTTAAGACCAGGGCAAAGATGATGAACATTTTAGAAGGGCATTTTAGGTTCATTGAAAAAGATTTTAGTAAACCCCAGTTATTTTCAGGGGGGTGCTGGGGGTTTATGTCATCCCCATTTCAAGTTTCTGAGAAATTTAAACATGATGCACACATGAAGGGCTAGACTAGTGCAAACTAGATCTAGGGATATGACAGTTGGGAGACACCCAACACTTTTAGCTACTGTTTTTGTGTGTTAACATGATTAAGATACTGTAGCAATCATGTTTTATTGCTTTTGCTTCAATAAAGTGCCTTTGGGATCATGTTGGGTGATAGGTGATTTGACCCTACTGAAAAACAAAAACTTTTACGCTCACGAAAATAAGTCTCGTTTTTAACAGAGGAGTACTTTTGAGTTGATTCTTTTTTAAGAAGTTTAATATACACATTTCTCACGTGGTCCTAATTTTTTCATAATTTTTGGAGTAGCAGAAGTATGGTAGTTATCCAGATCATTACAGACTGTTCTGTTTTTGACAGATTCTGTTTTCAATGCATAGTTTGCTCGTTTTCTAGTTTCTATGGCTTATATTGCTCAATATAAATTGTGGAAACAATATGCTACTATAGGCATTGTGCGAGAACAATTATGAATCTTGTCTTTGACAGTACCAAAGTGAAATGGTTTGCTCTTTATCATACTAACCTATCTCACGAAGTTCTGTTAAGTTTTGTGTGATTGAAGTTTTCAAGTTTTGAGTGAGACATCAATATGAGGGGAATAAGGTGTGACAAGACCATAATCTTGGGGATGCCCAAGGCACCGCAAGTTAGTATCCAAGGAAGTTATAAGCAAATAAGTTGGGGATGCCCTGGAAGGCATCCCCTCTTTCGTCTCCAACATTATCGGTAACCTCACTCGGAGCTATGTTTTCATTCGTCACATGATATGAGTTTTTCTTGGAGCGTCAATTTATTTTGTCAAGAATTTGCTTGATGTTATTTAGAATAATTTTTTTCATATTTTATTTCAATAAAAGTGGCATTCATAGCCTTTGCCATGCTTATTTTGCATTAGTTTATAGTAAATTATCTCACGAGTTCTTGTTGAGTTTTGTGTGGATGAAGATTTTAAGATTTAGGGAAACCGTGATATGAAAGGAATTAAGGAGACATAAAAGCTCAAGCTTGGGGATGCCCAAGGCACCCCAAGATAATATTTCAATAAGTCTCAAGCATCTAAGCTTGGGGATGCCCCGGTGGGCATCCCACCTTTCTTCTTGGACAATTATCGGTTAGTATCGGTTGAGCCTAAGTTTTTGCTTCTTCACATGAGTTGTGCTATTCTTGGAATGTCATTTTATTTTCATTTTGCTTTCTGTTTTAATAAAATACTTAGATCTGAAGGTTTTTAAATAAAATAGAGTCCTCAAATAGTTGCCGGGGATTCTAAGTAAGCGGCATTCACATCCCATCAATGAAGCTCTTTTCTTTGGAATTGCTCTTATGCTTCACTTATATCCTATGAGTAAATTGTTGAATAAATTGAATGTCAGGAAGTTTAAATCATATCATGCCTAGTGGTATCTTCACATTGGGTATAGAAAGTGAAATCTTTTGAGGCTTGACAATCACAATTTTGGTCATACAAGCAATTCACGAATAATTAGTATAAGGAAGAGAACTTTCACATGCAAATACACTATCTTGGAAATCTTTTGTGATTGTGAGCCCCCATCATAATATTATATGCCAAAATAGTTGACCTTGGACAAGGAAGACAATGTAATGAATTATGTTTGTTCATATTCACATAGAAGTTATATTGTCATAGATCCTTCAACATTTGGTGCTTGCCCCCCATCTTTGCTAGCCAAAAATTCTGCACCAAGTAGAGATACTACTAGTGCATCCAAAAACCCTTAAACCAAAATCTTATCTTTAAGAGTCCACCATACCTACCTAAGGATTGAGTAAGGTCCTTCAAGTAAGTTGTCATCAGTGTAATAAGGCAATAAAAATTGCTTCTAAAAGTGTTAGACCATTTAGTGTAAGAGAAAATTGAGCATTTTATGAACTTGTGATGGCAAAGAATAAAAGTGATAGACTGCATAATAAATGCTTCTATCATAAGGGGCAATATAACGTGACATTCTTTTGCTCTAAGGGGTTGAGCATACAAACAAATAAGCGCATGGAAACCTCTACTTCCCTCTGCGAAGGGCCTATCTTTTACTTTTCAATATTTACTTTTATGCAAAGAGTCAAAGTTTTTCTCTCGAATCCTTTTTATTTTTCTCCTTTGGCAAGCATCATGTAGTGAGGAAAGATCTAGGCACATATGTCCAGTTGAATATGGGTAGCATGAGTTATTACTGTTGACATCACCCTTGAGGTGAATATGTTGGGAGGCAAAACAATAAGCCCATATCTTTCTATATGTCTGGTTGAAACATTTCGCTCATGTGTATGCGGTGAGTGTTAGCAATCATAGAAGACTATAAGATGGTTGAGTATGTGGAGCTCTTACTTAAACTCTGTTGAATAAGTTGAAATACAATTGCTTGGTGACTGAGAACATAGGTTGTTGAGCTTCAAGAGAATTCATTGTTTGAACCTTAACATGTGAATTGGTTTCCACTATAACATGAGAAATTTTATGAGAAATAATTGCTGTTATGATGCTAGGAAAAGTGATTTAAATTGTCATTGATCAAACTTATGCACTTTCCTAGCATTCACACTTCATAAATTATTTCTTTTATCATTTACCTACTCAAAGACGAGTAGGAATTAAACTCGGGGATGCTGATACTTCTCCAATGTATCTATAATTTATGAAGTATCCATGCTGCTTTATCATCATTCTTGGATGTTTTACAATAATTTTATAGCAACTTTATATCATTTTTTGGGACTAACCTACTGAAATAGTGCCCAGTGCCAGTTGCTGTTTTTTGCTTGTTTTTTACATCGTGGGAAATGAATATCAAACGGAGTCCAAACACCGTGAAAATTTTTGTGGATTTTTTATGGACCAGAAGACCACCACTGGGCCAAAGAAGCACCTGGCGGTGCCCCGCGGGGGGTACAACCCACCAGGGTGCGCCTGGGGGCCCAGGCATGCCCAGGTGGGTTGTGCCCACCTTGTTGGCCTCCCGCACCCCCTCTTTACCCTATAAATTCACAAATATTCCAGAACCCTTCGAGGTTAACCTAGATCAGAAGTTTCGTTGCCGCAGGCCTCTATAGCCACCGAAAACCAATCTAGACCCTGTTCCGACACCCTGCCGGAGGGGGAATCATCTTCGGTGGCCATCTTCATCGTCCCGGCGGCCACCACGATGAGGAAGGAGTAGTCCGCCCTCGGGGTTGAGGGTTTGTACTAGTAGCTATGTGTTTAATCTCTCTCTCTCTCTCGTGATCTATATCATGGGCTTTGTTAATATAGATAGATCATATGATGTTTCTCCCCTCAATACTCTTGTTGTGATGAATTGAATCTTTACCCTTTGAAGTTTTGTCTTGTCGGATTGAATGTTCAGATATTAGAATGCATGATGTATGTCTTGCGGTATGAATACTTTAGGTGACAATGGCACTCAACTTGCGTATTCCCGAGGCGACATTGGGGTAATCTATGCATAGGGGTTGATGCACGCTTTTATTATCTTTTCTCCGATAGAAACTTTGGGGTCTCTTTGTAGTTCTTTGTGTGGGTTGAATATTATGATCATGAAGTTGTTTGATGCATATCGTAGAATTAACTCACGGGTACTCGTGGTGACATTGGAGTGTGTAGGTGACATTAGAGTTGGTTGATGTGTGTCATATGGTGTTATTTTAGTACAAACTCTTGATTAGATCGATCGTAAAGAATAGTTTGCGTTATTTTAGTACGAACTCTAGGATAGATTGATCGGAAAGAATAGCTTTGAGGTGGTTTCGTACCCTACAAACAATTTCTATCTTTTGTTCTCCGCTAATAGGAACTCAGGACGGATTCTTTATTGCACTTGAGGGATAATCATATGATCCAACTATGTTAGCACTGTTGAGAGATTGCACTAGCGAAAGTACGGACCCTAGGACTTGTTTCTAAGCATTGTAATACTGTTTTTGTGCCCGTTTACTATTTGCTAAGTTGCTGTTTTTATTTATTCAGATTATAAAAATATATTTCTACCATCAATACTACACTTTTATCACCATCTCTTCGCCGAGCTAGTGCACCAATACGATTTGTCATTATATTGGGTGTGTTGGGGACACAAGAGATTTCTTGTATTTGGTTGTAGGGTCATTTGAGAGAGACCATCTTCATCCTACGCCTCCCACGGATTGATAAACCTTAGGTCATCCACTTCAGGGAAAATTGCTACTGTCCTACAAAACTCTGTGCTTGGAGGCCCAACACGTGTCTACAAGAATAAAGTTGCGTAGTAGACATCAAACGCCGAAAACCATTTTTCCGGATTGAGCCATATGTCATATGTTCGGAGGTTGTCGAATGTGAGGCGTAAGTCATCCACAAATGATTCGACATGTTTAGTTTTGATGACTACATCATCTACATATGCCTCCACCGTCTTGCCAATTTGCTTTTCCAGACATGTTTGAATCATGCGTTGGTAAGTGGCGCCGGCATTTTTGAGTCTGAAAGGCATAGTGTTGAAGCAGAAAGGCCCAAACGGGGTAATGAATGCCGTTGCGGCCTGGTTGGATTCCTTCATCTTAATTTAATGGTATCCAGACTATACATCGAGGAAACATAGTGAATCGTGTCCTAAAGTTGCATCAATGGTTTGGTCAATGCGGGGCAGCGGGAAGGGGTCCTTAGGGTAGGCCTTATTAAGGTCTTTGAAATTGACACAACAGTGCCAGGATTTATCCTTGTTTGGCACCATGACCAGGTTTGCTAGCCAGTCCGGGTGTTTGATCTCTCTGATAAACCCAGCTTCAAGTAGTTTGGCTACCTCCTCCCCCATAGCTTGTTGTTTGGGTTCGAAAAATTGCCGCAACGTTTGCTTGACTTGTTTGAATCCCTTTATTACGTTGAGCTATGTTCGGCCAGTCTGCGTGGGATTCCTGGCATATCTGAGGATGCCAGGCAAAGATGTCCCAATTCTCACGCAAGAACGCACGTAAGGCGGCGTCGACCGTCGGATCCAGCTGTGCTCCAATGGAGGCTGTCTTGTTGGGATCCGTCGGGTGAACTTGAAATTTGACTATTTCGTCTGCTGGCTTGAAAGAAGTGGTCTTAGGTCTCTTATCGAGGATTACGTCGTCTCTGTCCACTTGGAACGCATAGTGGTTAGCTCCTCGGCCGCAAGGGCCTCGGATAGTGCCTCGAGGGCCAAGGATGCGGTTTTGTTTTAGGCGCAGAGTGCTATATCCGGATCACTGGTGATAGTGATAACTCTGTTGGGCCCTGGCATTTTGAGCTTCATGCACCCGTAATGGGGTATGGCTTGAAAGTGTGTGAATGCGTCTCGCCCCAACAGGGCGTGATATCTGCTATTGAAAGGTGCCACATGGAAGAGCAACTCTTCAGACTTGTAGTTCTCCGGCGTGCCGAATACTACATTAAGTTTAATTTTCCCCGAGCATCGCGCTTCTCGACTGGGGATAATGCCTCGAAAGGTTGTACTACTTTGCTCGATGCGGCTCTTGTCCATTTGCATCTTATTGAACGTGTCTTCAAAGATGAGGTTCAGTCCACTGCCGCCGTCCATGAGCACTTTGGTGGGCCGAAAGCCATCCACGATTGGGTTTAAGACCAAAGCGGCTGGTGCTCGGACTGATCGGGCCCTTGGTTCGTCATTGGCGGTAAAACTTGTTGCCGTATCATTCCAAGGATTTATTGCAGCTACTTGATTGACTTCGGCGAGGTCATGGAGCACCCTTTTGCGCCGATTATTTGAAGAAAAGGTCTCGAAGGCCGTAAAGACATTGAGATCGCCATCCTCCAAAGAGTACTTCTCTGAGGTAGTGTTGGTGAGGATGGCCTCATCGCTCTTAGCCACCTGCCGGAGTACCTAACATGCCCGAAGGCTATGTGTTGGTTCGGTATTCGGCATTGTGTGTATCTGATAGGCCTTGTCGAGCAATTCATCAAGGACAGTTCTTTGTCTCGTGAAGGGCTTGATTTTCTTGTCCCTGGGATGATGATCGGGTGCCCCATGAGTGTGCACCCTTTTTGCCCGTCCGGTGGGTGGCTTAAAGGCAGGTGGTTCCCACCAGGCTATCTCGGTTTTCTAGGCGCTTTCCATTGTGCAATACTTCTGTACTATGTGTGCCAAATCTATGAAGTGCAGTATGCGGCGGCAGTTGAGGGCATTGAGGATTCCCTTGTCCATACAGTTGCGGCAAAAAACTGAAGCCGCATCGTCATCGCAACAATCTTTAATCTTGTTTTTACCAAGGAGGAATCTGGCCCAGAAGTGATTGACCATTTCTTGAGGTTGCTGCCGCACATACATTCTCTGTTGGAAAAGGCAGTGCCTAGAAGGCGCTTAGGAATGCCTAGGCGCTAGGCAATGGCGAAACGCCTCGCCTAGGGCATAAATGGATGTCTAGGCAGGGCAAGCAAGGAATTGCCTACCCAAGCAAGAAATCATGCCACATACTACATCGATATGCCAAACGGGTTATATTCCAATGGAAATAGGTGGTAATTAACTTATTTATATGCCCTAAACTAATATGAACACCCATATAATAATCACAAATACACTACGAGTAAAAACTATATTACCGCCTAGGCTGCGCCTAGGGCGCTTATGCACCGCCTAGGCACTAAGCGAAGGCCAACCGCCTTGCTTACGCCTACTGCTTTTTCCAACCTTGCATACATTAGGTCACATACATTTGGAGGACCTGAATTGCTTGGGGAATATTGCTTGTGGTGGGTGGGCGGGCTAAAATCCGAACCCTGACCCACTATTGGATCCAGAGTTTGAAGAATTTCCGAGGTCACTAGCCTAGGATCCGGAGTGTCCTGGTGACTTTCAGGATCATCGCCTGATTCTATGTTCGGAGGACATGGGGTCTCTTCCTGAAAATGGGTATCCGGCTCGCAGGGCTCGAAAATCCGAACATAGATTGTTCTTAGCTTAGGGGGAGAAGTATTCTCGTCTTGTTCCTCCACAACCGCCACCAGATGGGTGATCGGCAGGGACTTGATTTCCCTCTGATAGGGTTTAAGCGCAATCATATCATAGTCTGTTGCGATCCCGAGGACGGCGATGCGCTCAAGCAGTTCGTTCAAGGATGTGACATCTGCCGGATCCATCTTTTTGGAGTGCTTGTGGCCGATGCAGAGATGATGTTTGGCAATTTGGGGAGCCGTGTTTGGCTTAACGACCGAGCGAGCACCCATAGTAAAACTGCCAAGCTGGAGGACCTGCCCTGGAGCTAGGGCCCCTCCAGAGGTGATTCTTTCATTGATGACAAGGCGAGCCATCGATCCTTCTATCGACGACACAAAGGAACTCTCAATGAAAGCACCAATGTCGGTGTCAAAACCGGCCGATATCGGGTAGGGGGTCCCGAACTATGCATCTAAGGATCAAAGGTAACAGGAGACAAAGGGTACACGATGCTTACCCAGGTACGGGCCCTCTTAATGGAGGTAAAACCCTACTTCCTGCTTGGTTGACTTTGATGAATATAGGGGTTACAAGAGTTAATCTACCTCGAGATCGTAATGGATAACTCTAGATGTCTAGCCTATATGAATTCTGATCCCCTCTGCAGAATAAACCATCTAGTTTATATAGACACCGAAGGGGCCTAGGGTTATACATAGTCGGTTTACAGAAGAAGGAAACTATACACCCGGACGACAATCTTGCCATCCACGCAAAGGAGAGTCCTATCCGGACACGGGGGAGGGTCTTCTTCCTTGTATCTTCACGACCCATTAGTCCGGCTCATTACACATAGCCCGGACACCCGAGGACCCCTTAATCCAGGACTCCCTCAGACGTCGAGGGCGTATTTCAGCGGGGCGCCACCACTTATACTGCTTCGAGCGCGGCTGTGAGGCTGACAGTGGGTCCCCACTTTTAGGTTTAGAGAGAGGTAGAGAGAAACAAAGAGGACGCGGTGATGCACCGGCGCTTCTCCGACGAGGAGAGGTCGGCCGCCGTCGTGGATGGATGGGATGGATGCGCAAGATCTCAAGGAGTCCGTACGTACCCGAAACATGGCTAGGGATGGACGGAAGGGCTCGGAATCTTCTTCTCCAGCAGTGGCCGCGGTCGGGGTTCGCCGAAGAGGAAGAATCACTACTAGGAAAAGGCCTACTAATGGCGCACCAATTTTGCTACTAATGGCACATCACTGGTGCGCCATTAGTATCACGCCACTAGTATTTATTACTAATGGCGTACCACTGGTGCGCCATTAGTATCTGGTATACTAATGGCGCACCACCTAGTGCGCCATTAGTATATAACACCATGCGCCATTAGTATGCCTCCCAGGGCCATATTTAACCATGTGCTTTGGCACACTAATGGCGCACTGCGGATGGATGCACAATTAGTATACTTGGCATACTAATGGCGCACTCTGTAGCGATGCACCATTAGTATGAATATTAGTTTTTTTCTTTTCTGATTTTTGCACAGGTTACAAAATATATTATTTGACAGAATATAGACAGTAGCACACAGCAACAGCAGATTCATCGAATACAATAGAAGATTAGTCTCTGAATACAATTCATCATATTAGTCTCTGAATTCAAAAGACCGAACAAAGATAAAACATTACGAGTCTTGAGGCCGCAAGTATCGAGTTTGTCGGAAGTAATACTAATCCTAACAAGTCCTACTAATCATCATCATACAACTTCTACTCGTTATTCATAACAAGTCATACGATCATCATCTTGATAGTCATCGAACCAACCCTACTTAATTGTTCTTAGCACATGATCATCAGTATTAGGCAGGACCTAAATACCCTATTTAAGCTAAAATAGCATAAAACAATATAGACCCTGACTCTCCATTATGGAGAATGGAGAACATGCTGTCTCCAATTCTTGCGCTTCGCTTCCTTTTGCTTCCAAGAAGCTCCTTACGACTGTCCATACATTTTTTCCATCCTTTGATTTTCATGTCTCGACTTCTTTTAGAAATCTCGTATGGACAGTTGAGATTCGTAGGATGACCTGGCTGTATGTTCAAAACATTAAGACCACCTTTCTGATACATCATATCAGGCACACAATTCCCTGGGATCATCTGTTGAAAAACATAGTAATAACTTCATAGTTAGCAATGATGTACTAGTTTTAGAAGTATGCAAAAGATGCATGGATGTCGTAATAGTAAAAATCTTACCAGGGTATCTCCATGGTAGTTACTGTAGTTGAACACATGCACTAGTGGCACGTATTTACCATAATATTGAGGAGTTTGATTGTGGATATTGTAATTCTCAATGTCAGTACATAATCCGACCAAATGATTTTTCTCCTTGTAAGTTGTTAATTCGGAGCCATCGGTGTAGTGGGTTTTGTCTACCATCTCCCGCATATTCTTTGAACAATAAAAATAAGCTGTCAATCTAAATAAGCTGTCAACTATTATGAAATAAACAATATAAATTAGCTAATAACTATGTTTGAGAAACTCACATAGCGGTAGAACTGGAGGCGTATCAACAAGGACCCAAATGTCTATATTGTCTTGGTTGATGTCAGGATTACCAAGATCCATGGTGATAAGCATACCCTCATCAAAACCATACATCTTGCAAAATGCTTCCCAATTTTTGCAACCAAAATGGGTTACGCTCTCAGAATTATATTGATTTACTTCAAAGTCCACATTGTGATGAGTCCTTAGGTGAATTTTCTTTGTTTCAGAAATTTCATGGTCTTCAAAATCCATCCTCTCCAAGACATAGCGTCTTGCATGGCATGGGATAAGCTTTACTCGAATTGTAAAAGATGAAAATTACACATTGAAATAGTTGAAGTCATGCTTAATTATGAAAATAACACTTGTCGTCGTTGTGTACCGTTTCAACTTCGAAGGTCTCCTCGAGCTTAATGCTAAAGTGCTGATCATCGTCCAGGTGAGGCATGTCGCACAGACCTCGATCATCGTGGCACTAGTCGCACTCCCCCAGGAGACTTTCGTCGTCCGATGATGACGACGACATATCCTACATTCATAATTCAAAACTACATCATTTAGGGTTTGTCAACACCGAGGCATCCTAAAAGCTAAGCTTTTATCATTTAGGGTTTGTCGATGCTGAGGCACCCTAAAAGCCTATGCTTTCATCATTTAGGTTCTTATCGACACCGAGGCACCCTAAAAGCCAAGGTTTTATCATTTAGGGTTTGTCAACGTCGAGGCACCCTAAAAGCCTAAGCTTTCATCATTTAGGTTTTGTCGACGTCGAGGCACCCTAAAAGCCTAAGCATACATCATTTAGGTTCTCATCGACACCGAGGCACCCCATAGAAACCAAGTTAAGTTTTCATCATTTAGGGTTTATCGATGCCGAGGCACCCTAGGTTGGGCCTAATCACTTGGCACTAATCACTTCGCTCTATTGCCACCTATGTTGGGTTTATCATCTAGGGTTTATCGATGCTAACGAGAATTCTAAGTTGGGCCTAATCACTCGGCTCTATTGCCACCTATGGTTTAATGCAGCAAGAATGGCAGGGCAGTTGATCCTACTTAACCAAGTACTAAGATACCCCGGCCCATGCGTTAGTCGCAAGTACCCCATATGTCCTATTTTTAGCAAAGTCATGCTAAAATTCACAGAAAATTTCAGCATGACCTTTGCTGAAAATAGGACATATGGAGTACCCGAATTTGCCGGAACGGAACTTAATCGACATTCCGGCAAACTCAAGGGCCTCTCGGGGTACAGTAGCAGCATCACAAGTTGACAAAATTCCCAAGTAGTACAGCAGCAGCATCACAAGTAGTACCAATGAACATATAGTCCAGCAAGTTGAAAAAGCTAAAGTTCTCGGCATGAAGAATCACACAACACAGCACCTACATTATGATAATACATTTGGAGATTGCACATACAGTTTTCACATAAGCATAATTGTTCTGGAGATTGCACATACAATTTTTGACGGCACAACACCTATGACAGCACATACAGTTTTCGTTACTGCTCCCAAATGAAATGACACTTTGACATGGCTGCAATTTTTAGTGTCCACTTATCTGCAATTTTTCAGTGTCTGCTTAGGAGAAATAGGTTTCAAACTTCAGCTTGCTTTGTATAAGGAGACTAAAAAACTATCTAAGGAGTTCTTCAAGTTCAAGTTACAGCTTGCATGACATTTTCCTACACAATGCTTGTTGTAAATAATTACTTAAAGTAAACACTTTTTTATATTAGCTTACTTACAACAAAATGCCTATCTTTCTGGTTTTCCAATTCCTTTTATTTCATTTTCAACATTGCTCTATTTGTAATTAATAGCACTGTTTAAGAAATCTGTATATGCAATCTACAGAGATCCCCCTCCTGACTTTTAGACTGATTTTCCATCAAAATTGAAAATAGTTACACTAAGTTTCAAAATAAAAAATACACTTCTCAGTTTTACAAACTGAAAATTACTCTAAAATTGAAACTTTAACTGACTTTTAGACTGAATTTTTACTCCAAGAGTTTTTATATTCAAATCACTTTAACTGAATTTTACATTGAGTTTTAGATAGAATTTTAAACTTTCTTGCAATATAAGCTTGCCGTACACTTTATATTTAGATCAGGAGCCATGCTCTAAAATTGAATTTTTAACTGAATTTTTAGGACTGCATCTGTTTCAATTTCAGTTTCAGATAAAGTTTATATTCAGATCAGGAGACTGACTTTTAAACTGACTTTATATTCAGTTTCAGGTAAGGACATCAGAGAATCTACAGCGAGGGGCGGCTGGCGCGGTGAGCACAAGCCCGCATGCACAAACGGTGACTAAACAAGAAGAAAAACAAGGGAATCGATGGAGACGCTCATCGCGGAGATGGGGAAGGAGACGGCGAGGCCGAGGGTGGTCAGGGCAGCGCGGATCGACGCCGAGAAGCAGTGGTCGGTGATGAAGAAAAAGAGGTCGATGCGCTCGATCCTTGATGACCCGGCTCCAATCCGTGGACGTAGGCGATGAAGGTGATGATGGTGTTGCTCCTGGCGCAGCTCCTAAGTACGACTACAGAGGACGGGGCGGTCGGTGGCCACGGTGACGCGCGGCGGTGGCGCTCGGGGTGGAGGGAAGGAGCGGGGCAGGCCGTCAGCGGCGAGGACCGAGAGGGCGATTGAGGAGTGGAGGGAAGGAGCGGGGCAGGCCATCGGCGGCGAGGACCGAGACGGCGAGGAGGGGCGCGGGGGTCGTCGGGCGACTAGGGGGGAATGAATCTAGCGAGCGGGAGGGACGAAGGGATCGGGCGACTAGGGGGGAAGATTACTAATGGCGCACCCCCTGGCGGTGCGCCATTAGTATGTTTTTTTATAGCAATGGCGCACCCCCGAGACGGTGCGCCATTAGTATTCCCTTTTTTAGATAGCAATGGCGCACCAGCCAGTCGTGCGCCATAAGTAAGATTTTTTAATTATTATTTTGTTGCATCTAATAATTTAAAAGAAAATTAATATGAATATGAATATGAATATGAATATGAAATAGTAATAAATTTTTATAAAAACAATAAATTTTTTTAAAAAAAATATCATCAAATTTGTTATTTGAAAATATTTATGAATTGAAAAAATATCATCAAATTTATTATTTGAAAATATCATCAAATTTGTTATTTGAAAATATAAACAAATTTGGTTTTTTGGATTTTTAGTTGCATTCATTTGTGACGGTGGAGCGGGGAGGGTGCGGGTGGTCGGCGGCGGCGGTGGAGCGGGGGAGGGTGCAGGGGGTCGACGGCGGCGGTGGAGCGGAGGGAGGGTGCGGGGGGGTGCTCGGCGGCGAGGGGGATCTGGTGAGGGGGATAGCTATCGAGAGGGAGGGGGATCGAGATCGAGTGTCCTCATGAATATTCAATATTTTTTCATATGGAATATGAAAAAATATCATCAAATTTGAAAAAATATTCATGAGTTCAAAAAGTGCCCATAAAATTTAAAAATATTCATGATATCAAAAAGTAAAAAAAGTGCCCATTACTAGTTTAAACTAGTAATGGCGCACTATGCAACGGTGCGCCATTAGTAGTTTTGCAAAAAAGTAAAAAAACATACAGTAGCGGCGCACTCTATGGCTGGTGCGCCATTAGTAGTTCTAACTACTAATGGCGCACTCTGCCCGGATGCGCCATTAGTATGTTTGAAAAAATGAAAAAAAAAACATTTTGTTACTAGTGGCGCACCGTGTGCCTGGTGCGCCATTAGTGTCTTCCGCACTAATGGCGCACCATCTGTTGGTGCGCCATTAGTATATAGTAATGGCGCACCACATGTCTGGTGTGCCATTAGTGTCAATTCCATCTATAGACCTTTTCCTAGTAGTGAAGACGGCGCAATGCGGTGACTCCAGGGGCTCCAACTGCACCACTGCACACTAGAGGATCACCAGGGACATGCTGGAGAAGCTGATTGAGCTCGAGAGGCTCTCGAGAGACGGAAAATAGTGGGGGGAGTCACCGGCGAACTCCGGTTGGGAATGGCGGCCAGAGGCCTACCCGGCCGGGCTGCGGCTATCTACGAGGTCGTGGCAAGTGTGGGAGTGAGAGGCGATGCTCAGCGAGGCTGGGAGGGGTTCTATTTATAGGTGAGGGAGGACCGGGCTCGGGGCTCTGCCGGAGTTCTCTGGAGACGGCGCCCGGCGATGAACAGCGTCAGTGAGAGGGGAAGAAGCCTCCATGGCTCACGCGGCCACTGTGGGTGAGCGAGGATGAGCACAGGAGGCGGGTGGTGACGAGAGCAGGGGCACGGGTGCACTGTACGCTTGGCCGCGTCATGCCCGTGCTCGCTGCGGCGAGCTCCGGCATCGGCGAGCGCCACGACGGAGTTAAGTGCATCAGGACGATGATTGTGGCGCGGTTTGGCAAGGCACGGCGAGCTGGGAAGCGAGCACGCGCGAAACAGGAGTGTTGGCGGCGTCCAGAGCGCGTCGACAAGCATGTTGGCACGGTGCACACATGTGGTCACCGCGTGAACTTTGGCATAGAGCCACGCCGTGCATTGAATTCATGTCTGGCATGTAGTCCTTGATGGTTTGGGTTGCTCCATGTGTTTGATTTGGTCACAGGTGAGTTGTGCGAGTGGGTTTCTTCCTGACAAGTTTCTGGAAAGAAACTTCTGAGGTTAACTGAGAGAGATCTAGAAAGAGTTTAGGGCAGATCTTTGGTGATTAGTAGTTTCTTAGGAGGGTCATGAAGCCCTAAAATTTTCAGCTCCATTGGATCAAGGAAAAATACACTTCATGTACAAAGTGCATTTTCTGTCGAGAACAGAAAATATTTTCTGTAGCAAAACTATTCCAAAAACCTGTGCAATATTTTTGCTCAGGGAGGTGTGCCAAGGTTAAAATAATATTTGGGAATTTTCTCAGATTTTTGTGGGCAAAAAAATGAGGGTTGCTTTGGAGCATATGTTGCTGAACTGAATTTCAGAGAGTGAAATGAATATTTTTCTTTTATGAAAAATATTCCTTGGGTAATTTTGAGATTTTTCAGAGAAAGAATGATGAGTTTGAGAGGGATGGTTCACTTGGGTGGAAATCGAGGCCATTCCCAAGTGTTTAAGTCCAAGTGAGTTGATTCAAAAACTCAAATTCAAATCAAATGGCAAGAAAATCCAGAAAATGAAAGAGGGCAAAAACCAGGCTGTCACATCACGTGCACCACATTTAGAGGGATAACAGTGAGTTGCATTCTTTATGCGCTCTGGTTCATCGTGTGGGCAACAAACATTTTATTATCCAAAATGTTCTTGCTCTTCTTCAGCATGTTCCTCTTCTATTCTTCTTTAATAATTAGTCTCTCTATTCCTGAATACAATTCTCTGTAGAGATTCCTCCATGCACTACATACGGAGCTAAATGAGTGAATCTACACTCTAAAATGTATCTATGTACATCCAAGTGTGATCCATAGTGGTATCTACATAAAGACTTATATCTAGGAATGGGGGGAGTATAATAGTAGTACAATATGTTCCTTCTAGTGAAGAGGAGAAGGAACCTATCATCTGCCAACTATCCTTACATCTATATCTCCCATAGGGAGCCTATTTTTGTGTAGTTGTGCCAGATTATATTAATCTACGCACCATAGTACAACACAACTGGGCTCTCTCATCAGAATCCAGTGATAGCACCCAAGGGTTTACATGGAGCCCCTATTATATTAGACTATTCTCTGCATTACGAAGATAATCTCACTACTATTTATGTTTTCATGCTTCTCAGATATTGTACGTAATCACAATGGATATAAGAATGCGCACATCAGAAGAATATTGCAGAATAGTTGAATGTGTAACAAACTTGGCATCAAGGGATTGAGGTCCATTATGGATGCAATGAAACCCACATGCTCTCGACTTATAGATTCGTATTCAGAATATGATCCTGATGACTATTCTAAGCTCAAGGAGTCAAAAGCATATGGCCTATCCTATTCACCCAATAAGGCGCCTGTTCCAATTTGGCAAGGTTTTATTGGTTGCACCTATCTTGCATAAGTTGTCTTGCATTTCTTCTGCTTCGTTGCATCGCCATCTGCTTAGTTTACTCATGATATATGTGAAAATGCCATGCCCATCCATTATCAATACCTATTCCATTTGTCGTCATACCATGTTTTTTCATTCAAATGTTCTTCTTGTGTTTCAGACATCCAAATGGAAGATTGTACTGCAGAACCTGAAGGAGTACAAGCAAAGTCCTTGGAAAAGGTGGTGGTACCAAAGAAACCAGAGCACCCCACTTATATTGGTGATAGAACTAGTGCCACAAAATCTATGATATCACAACTATGCTGCTCGCTGATTTGCTCTTGTTAGTAACTATTGTCCTATCGTTGTACTTACATTCATACCTGGTGGATTATGTGACATCATTGTGCATTATAGATTGCTTATCCATTGTCGCTCCAAATTATCATATCTATATTAATGCTTACATTAATGTAGAATAAACCCAATGCTTATGAAGAAATTTAGCTCTGCATTGCTCTTGTATGTATCTGCTGTTCTTCCTCACTGTACTTATATTGTCAGCTAGTTGTTCATGTACGGTTTGTAGGTTATTTCCCCTGCCCTCCATTTTCTACACATCAGATCTATATTTACTCTTGCCAAAATATTGAATAAAACCAATGCTACTGAAGAAGTTTAGCTCTACATTGCTTTTGTCTGTGCCTTTTTCCTGTATGTTGTACTTACATTAGTCTGCATCTTATCTTAAATAATCGCCATTTATTCCTATATTTCCACATCTATATTTACTCTTAACAAAATGTAGTACAAAAGCAATGCTCTTGAAGAAGAGTCTATGGTCAACTTCTTGAATTGCCCCCCATCAATATGGACAAGAGCTTTATAGAGCCGGTCTTCTCTACTAATCTAAGTTTGTCCTCCTCGAGCCTTCAAACTTTGTTCTATACATTTGGATAGCTATGACTGCAAATGTTGTTTATATTTGACGTCTGCATCAAATTGCTTGCTGAAAGTTTATAACGAACAAGTAAATAAATATAAGTTTGTCCTTCTCAATTTCCATCTTTAGTTGTACAACCTAGTTATTCATACCATGTAAACTAAACTAAACATAGCAAGTTATCTTCTTTAGCACTGCATGTATGCTTGTGTTCTTGATCTGTAATCCAGTAGTGTGGTGAAACTACTAACTCCGGCACAATGTCATATCCTGCTATGTCTTAACTATGAACAATGTCATATTATGTTAATGTTATTTAAATCATGTCACTTTATTTACCAATATGAAATGGTATAAATTGGCAGCACACTCGCCATTCATGCTTATACATTGTTTAGCACTACATGTATGCATGTGTTCTTGATCTGTAATCCAGTGGTGTGGTGAAGCTGGCCGCTCCTGCACAATGCCATTTCCTACCATCCTAACTATGAACAATGCCTACTATGTTAACGCTATTTTAAACCATGTCTCTTTATTTCTGATAAAGAAATGAGATGAATTGACAACACTGATACTTATACGTGCAAAACCTGTTATCTACCTACTTGTTTCTCTTTCAGGGTGACAACACTAATGCTAGGAAGAACTGCCACAATGATAGTGAGACGAACCTATTGTTTGTCCCTCTAACATATATTCCAGAGAAGAAGTCAACACATCTTGAGGGTAGCGATACAACCCCAAAGGCATGTCTTGATGTAGTGTCGAACTTACTCAGTGACACAAGCTCGATGAAGTCGCCGCCTGAATCTGTTTGACTTTAGTCTGAAATTCAAGCAGAAAGACATGTGTTTGCTCAAATTGGACTAGAACTCCAATCTCTATGAAATATTAACCATAAGTACATGACGTCTATTAATGCTATGAAGCTTGAGTTGGTAGATATAATCGTCAAACAAGCGTAGTCTCATCAGGTTGCTATGGTGCTTTTGCTGCAGCTTCTGGGTAGGGCTAACCTTTCTCGAACCGTGTCGAAGTGCTGTCGGTTCTGCCTATTATTTTGTCGGCGTGTTTACTTCCACTGGTGGCGACCTGCCCAGTGTATGGAATCTACTGTCTGGTTGCCCTTTATTATCACTAGTAGCAAACTTTGATGCCAAGGGGATGTATATTCTAGGTTTATTCTTTGTCAGGATGTTGTAATTTAGTTGTTGTATATGTTGTCGTCACTCTTGAGAAAAGGTCATAATCTTCGATCGGAGCGCAATTAGCCAATATGTTAGGTTTATATAAAAATAATTTTGGTACTAAAACTAGCAGGCCGCCGATCGCTAGAATGGGCCGAACCATGGGCCTACAATCTTCTTGGGCCATTAGTTGGCCTTGACTTAATATGGCCCACTATTAGTTTTGGGCCTTTGAAAGAACGAGTAAACCGCTTGCCTTAATTGGGCGAGAAAATTTCATAGGCTATTAACAGGCTGAGATGTAGATTGAGCCTTAATTGTGGTGAACAAATCATGGGCCGCCAGCAGGCTGGAATATACATCGGCCCATTATTAACCCATTGATATGACGGGCCATTAAAGGCCGAAATGTTTTTGCCTTGGTGGACCCAATTACATGACGGGCTGCAAGCAAGCCGAATGCATAATAGGCCAAAATTAGGCCTAACACTATCAAGGGCCTTTAACGGGCCGATAGGAAGTTTGGGCTAGAATGTATCCATGAAGACTACAGGTCGTTAAGAGGCCGAAAGTTACTATGGACCAGAATTAGGCCCAGATGTAACTCGGGCCTTTAAATGGCCAAAAGTGAAATCAGGTCGAAAGAGGCCCATATGTACATAGGGCCGCTGACAAGCCGAAACTAATATCGGTTGAACTCTTAAACGGGACAATAGGAGGCCAAAGAGAAAATTAGGCCGCCAATGGGCCCAATGGCATATTAGCTGTTAAAGGGCCATATCTGTTATGGGTCATAATTTGGCCCAAGATATGGAAGTCAGTTAACGGACCGGATCAAATATGGGTCATAATTTGTCCCAAACTATTGCAGGTTGTTAACGGGCCAGATCTGATATGGGTCGTAAACTGGCCCAGATTATTGCAGTCCTTTAATGGGTTATATCTTATGTGGGCCATAATTTGGTCTAGAAAATGTTAGGCTATTAATGGGCCAGCCCATTAGATTTGATGAAATCTCATGGGCCTGTTGCTGGGCCGGCTTTCAAACCTATATGGGCCTCTATTGGGCCGTCCCCCACGTGTCAACGTTTCATTAGCGACTCCTATCCAGTGGACGGTTGACATCTGTCACAACGTTTGAGCTGACATGTGGATCCTCCGGCGAATGAGAATTTTACACATGGAAAATCGCCATTGGTCTGGGCTGTTAATGGGTTATCGGATCCAAACCTGAACCCGATAGCTTAACGGTGACCCGTTACGGTGGATGCCACATGTCGGTTACCCTTGAAGAAAACACTTCCATGACGCATCATTTATCGTCATGGAAGTGGACACTTCCGTGATGATAATTTCGGTATTGTCGTGGAACACTTCTACTACAGCACATGTATGACTATCTTGATTCTATCATAAAATCTTCATGGATGTACAAGCATGACAGAAAACGTGACCTACTGTGATAAACAAGTATCATCATGCAGGTGTATTTTTTGTAGTGAAAAGAGGTTTATCATGGCCTCTTCGATGGACGTTGGCGAGGTGGCAGCCATTCGTCCCGACCGGTCGATCCCGGAGCAACACCTCGCAGCGTAAGCCGGCAAGGACGTTGACTACATTCCCATGCTGAAGGCTTCATGTCAGCAGGCTCAAGTATTAATGTATCTCAGGAAAGTTGGCCATGTCATCAACCTTGTCGACAGCGATGGCTTCATGCGGGCCATGTCACAGGTTAAGTGGTCCATCCCCAACCCCACTGGTTCAACCGTTGTCGAACTCTTTGAAGGCCCTGCCGCTGATCTCCTCTGCCACGTGGTCAAGGATTTTCGATCCTTGTACGCCGTCGAGACCATTTTGTCATTTCTGAAGACACGTCCTATGGCAGTGGCTTGGGATCCTCAATTGCCAAATCAGATCTCATTGACCACGACCATGAGGAGGGCACCCGCAAAGGGTCTTCCAAGGTGAAACATCCCATCTGCGACATCAAGGAGCACACCATGCGTATGTGCTCTTCCAAATGGAAGGATCCCGTCCATGACAAGTGAGGCAATACCCTATCTGCAAATCTTACTTTTTCTAGCTATCCAACCCGTACCCTTTATTGTACTAGCTATTGCCATGCGGTGTTTTAATTGTGCCATGTTTAATTATTTCAGTTATGCAAAAATGTAATGTTCAATAGGGCTATGTGATGTTTAAGTATGAATTATCCACTTCAGTTTCACAAATGGCTATATTTGGTTGTTTATAGTGAGTAGATGCCTTGTTTATCTATGTTTGGTTGTTAGGTTTGTTGCAGTGAGCATTTGTCCAGTTGTCAAGCAGATGCCTTATTTTGCTAGTGGAAAAAAGCCTAGCTATATGGCATGCCAAAAACAGCCTTGCTGGCGTAGGAGCCCCACACCACCAATATGGCCGAGTGTTAAAAAATTGTGGTGGCGCTGGAGCCAACATCAGCACTATTATGTATACTAATAGCGTTGGATTTAACCACACGATGTCATTATCGACAATAATTATGGCGTGTGACATAGTTCAATGACAGTAATAAGATAAATCTTCTCTGGCGTCGCACAATGTCCGACGCCAGTACTATGTTTTTATAAGTTGTAAAAAATGCTGCCAGGGCAGCAGAAATCGCTGCCATGGCAGCGTCATTTATTACGAATTTATATAAACACGTTTTTGTCCCACATTGATTTCGACAAGATATTTGCATTAATATATACACACACATCATTTATTCACATGCGTACATATATTAACCACACACTGCTAGCTATATAGGTAGTTCTATCGATCATGATCACTAATTCGCTATAAACTAAACCATGCATGCATATTACATCTTGTTCATTTAACCATCATTACTACTAACACGGTACTCCTCTACTTTAGGGAAATTTTGAAGAATAGGAAACCCTTTCCTGTCCATGGTGTAGGACAGAGATCCACACCGATCTCCAATCTTGAACTCGCAGTCTCTCAGTATGTAGTTGGCTCCATTCATTAATTTCGAGCCATGCATCTCGTCGTGGTAGTCATCCATCACATGAGGCACAACACATCTAGGGAGCTTCTGTTCTTGAACTTGATAGTAACATAGTAAGCAATATATATAGTAACACATACATACTATCAGTTCAAAGAAGAATGTGTATATAAAAGCGATCAAAATCATACCATGCATTTTCGAGAAATGTTGTTCTTGTTCAATGTGTGCATTGTGGCATGCGCAGTATATATGGTGGATCATTTGGACCACCTCCGTCTTGGACAAAAGGTCTTGCATGGCAAGGGATACACTAGTCAAAATGTAAAAAACAGAAATTACACTCTGAAGCACAGATTATTATTGTATAATATTTGTAGTCACTTTGAAGCATGAGGGAGAAGCCATTATTGTTGTCAAGGTGAGGTTCATCATACATTCCCCTAGTGTGGCAACAGTAGGGGCACTCTTCCTTTTTGTGTCGCATTCATATAATTAACATCAGCATAAAAATCGGCATGAGCATTTCTAAAAACTGGGCATATATATTGAGTGCCAGAAATTTGACGAAACGGAACTAAATCTACGTTTCGCCAAAACATTCACTACAAAAAAATACACTTCCATGATGATACGTGTTTGCCACAGTAGGTCGCATTTTTGTCATGCATGTACATCCATGACAAATTTATGATAGAATCAAGATACTCATACATGTGCTGTCGTAGAAGTGTTCCATGACATTACCAAAATTATCATCACGGAAGTGTCCACTTCCATGACGATAAATCGCGCATCATAGAAGTGCTTTCGTCAAGGGTGATCGACATGTGGCATCCACCATAATAGAACGCCGTTAAGCTATCGGGTTGGGTTTTGGATCCGATAACCCGTTAACAGCCCCGACCAATGGGGATTTCCCACGTGTAAAATCATCATTGGCTGGAGGAAACATGTGTCAGCTCATCGCTGGGACAGATGTCATCCACTCATTGGACAGAAGGCGCCTATGATACGTCGACACGTGGTACGGCCCAATAGAGGCCAATTCCTCTGAAAAGGCCGGCCCGTTTGACTTGGTCAAAAGGTGGTGGGCCGGCCCATGGAAAGCCTGTTAACGGCATGTTCACATATAGCACATTTACAGCCCGCTAACCCAAGGCCCGTTACGCCCTATTCGAATTAGGCCCAGTAGCATCATCTGGGCCATCCAATATGATTCTAGCCTGTTTTCACATCTGGGCCATGTATGGCCCATGACGTCTTTCGGCCCATATGAGGCCCTATGTAACTCCTGGCCTATTAACGGCCTGTGGTGAAACTGGCCCGTAATGAACAGTGTATCACTTTACACCCATTAACGACCCGTGGTGAAACTGGCCCGTAAAGAACAGTGTATAACTTTATACCCATTAACGGCCCATTATTCCGTTGGGCCGTTTCCAGCCCATGTTATCTTTCGGCCTTCTCAGAGCCCATTTATTCTTGGGCTATTTTCCAGCATTCGTTTACATACAGCCCGTTACTGTCATTTTCTGCTTGTGGTCCAAATTCAGCCTGTGGTTACAGTCGGCCCGTTTGTGGTCCGTTAATACGTTGGGCCATTTTCAAACCGTCATCAAATACGGCCTATTAACGATGGCCCGTTATGGTCAGCCCATGAACGGACGATTCCAACTCTAGCCTGTTTACGGCCAGAATGCGGTCTGTTTGGCCCATGTTTGGCCAATCGATCATACGTCTCGTATAAGGCCCGTTGATGATACGGCCCGTAGAAGGCCCATTGTTTCTACGGCCCGTAGAAGGCCCATTGTTTCTACGGCCCGTCGATGGCCCAATGTTTCTACGTTCGTAGAAGGCCCACTATTTCTACGGCCCGTAGAAGGCCCACTGTTTATACGACCCGTAGAAGGCCCACTTTCTACGGCCCGCAGGAGGCCCAGTGTCACTACAGTAAATATTAGACCGTGGTTATTGTGTTCTAGTTTTAAAAAATAGGTTATTGCAGCCACTAGCAAACCGCAGAAAAAGAACTACACTGACTACGAGAAAACAAATAAATAAGACAACAAGGAAATAAATAAGCAAGCAACTTACACTAGGCTATCACGGCTATTACACATATTACATCCACTGGGCATCAAAGTTCGCCACCACTGCAAATATAGAGAACACAACAGCATATAAACGCCGCAGCAAAACAAGTCCAGAACATAAACCACTTCAGAAGAGCTCAAGAAACAATATCCTGGGTACCCATAATGCTGGCAAGATGCTTAGCAAGATGATTAACTTTCTCTTGTTTAACTTTCAGGACTTTGGGGTTGTCTCAGTGTCTTCAATATAGTTTTTATTGGCTTTCTTGGAGACCAATAGGGATGTCTCACTATCTTGAACCTTATCTGCATTACTTCCTTTACCATTGCATAACAGGGTACTCTTCTCCAATATTTTATCCGCGTTCTAAAAGAGAAACAAACAAACACATCTCAGGTTTACAATGTAGTATATGAAACACATTTTGGTAAACCAGTTCAGTAGTAAGGTGGACAGGATAACAGCATGAAACAAACATATATCTTTGTAGTATGGTCACTGTATGGTCTATATCATTCTAGTTTATGTTGCCAAATCAAGATAGATACAGTTCGAATCATATCTATTTAAGATAAAGCAGCATAGACAGAATAAAAGTGTGGGAAACTACACAGTAATAACAACACTTGTAATGTGCATGGCATGAGAACATAACTGTTTATTCAATTGAAACTGAAATCAACATAGAGCAAGTTACAACAGCAAAGAGCCAAACACGTTGAAAAACATGTTCAAAACATACCTGTTGCGCCATTGGAGTTTCAATTGCATCCTTCAAATTTGAAATTAGTTGGTATCAGTAAATACAGTGATGCAAGAGCAAAGTAGTATGAACTATAGCTACGGAACCTGACCTGAGAACAATTCTTCTTCTACTTTAAGCGTTGACATCGGGTTTGGAGTGGTGGTCCTCGTGATTTGGGCACTGCAGTTGCCTTACTAAATGCTCGTGTTTATCTGCTGGGGTTAGGGTTAGAAGGGGTGTAGCTGGTTCTCTGTCCAACTGGGTAGGTGTACAATGTGCATGAGTGTGGGTTATGTGTGGTGGGGCTAGTTCTTGGGCAAGTAAAATCGTGGTTCTATCTGCATCGACAGGTAGCACGATCTTTTCTGAAGACCGTGTTTTTACTCCCACAGATACTGCCATCACTCCCTCCAATTGAAATGGCTGATAAACAAGAAAAGTAATTGAATGTACAGACATTGTAAGATAGACAGGTGCAATGGATAGTAGGGAAGAAAACAGGGCATGAAATAATTCACATTTATGTTGTCTAAGCAAACAGAATAGCATGACATAATTTCACATATATGATGGCTAATTAAACAGGATAGCATGACACAATTTCACATGTATGATGGCTAACTAAACAGGATAGAATGACATATTTCAAAATATGATTACTATGTAAATAGGATGACATGATATAACTATACGATGTGTCTATTAAAGTGGTTGGCATGCCATAAATCACAAACATGCCGTCGATGGAAACATGATGGCATGATATAATTCACGGATAGAATGACATAATTTAAAATATGATGACTATATAAACAGGATGTGATGATATAACTATATTGTGTCTTTAGAAAATCGGTTGGCATGCCATAAGTCAGATACATGCTGTCTATGTAAACATCATGGCATGACATAATTCAAATATATGATTTATACACTAAGGAAGTGAGCAGAGGGCAATCGCATATATGATGTGTCAACTAAGGAGATGGCATTCAATATTGTGTATATGATGTAAAAACTAAGCATTGCAATACAACATATGCATTATATGAGTAATATAACCCTGCCAAGTTTGAGCATACACCTCAGGGGGATGATAGGACTGGTCATCTGCCTCTGAATCCTCCTCTGAAGAGATATCTGTAACTAGCAAGATATCTGCTTCAGCAGGTAGCATTGTCTGCTCTGAAGACCTTGTTTTCACTCCAGATTTCTCCATCACCAATTCAAATGGCTGATGCACAGGAAGAGCAGTTGAATATACAAACATTTTCGACAAAAGCAATGAGAAATACAAAAAAAGGACGGCATGATATAATTCACATATATGACGCTTGCCTAAACAGCATGGCATTGTATAATTCACATACATAATGCCTTGCAACAAGATAACATTGCATAATTCACATATATAATGTCTTGCAACAAGATGGCATTGCATAATTCACATATATGGTAATTAGACACTAAATAGGTGGCATTCACACAAAACATGTTTAAACTAAGCAAATGACATAGCAATGCAAGATACCATACGCACGATATGAGCAACATAACCCTGCCAAGTTAGGGCATGCACCTCGGGGGGGATATGAATGGTCATCTGTCTCTGAATCAGCAAGACATGCGCTTCGTTAGATAGCATTGTCTGCTCTAAAGACCTTGTTTCCACTCCAGAATTTTCCATGACCGTGCCGAATGGGTGATGCACAGGAAGAGTAATTGAATGTACTAAAATTGTTGACAAATTTAACACGTAATAAAAAAATGATGGCATGATATAATTTGCATATAAGATGACTAGCTAACCAGGGTGGCATTGCAAAATTCACATATATGATGCCTGGCTAGACAAGATGGCATTGCATGATTCACATATACGATAAAGAAACTTAACAGATGGCATTGACACAAAACGTGTCTAAACTAAGGAGATGACATCTTTAATGTATACAGTAAGCAATGCAAGGCACCATATGCATGATATTACCAACATCAGCATGCCAAGTTAGAGCGAAGACCTCGTGGGGTAAATAGGAGTGGTCTTCTCCTTCTGAATCCCCCTCAGAACAGTTATCTTCCTCTTGATTACGATCCGAAATGGGTGGAGGGGGGCTGCCTTTGCACCCACCATGGAACGACATCTGTATGAAATTTTATTGCCATGCAAGGCTCGTCTCTTTTGCTCTACATGATCAGTTCCATTGTGTACAATAACTGGCATGCATAGGAATAAAACATAGTGAGATTATGTAAGGAGTGCATGCACAAATCCAGAGTGATGGTAGCAAACTGTGGATAGACCCAAAACCAATGATAGCAGGCAGATAATAGCTTTAGTTAAAAAATACAGATAATGGCTCCTTTAATGTTTGTTTGCGCCCAAGATGAAACTGATAGTAGACACCAGAGATAACGAGATAGTAGACTGATAGTACTGATTGCTGCCCCGATATGTACGCCACAACCATTTAAAAACTCAACTTTAAGCATTAGTTTGGACCTGACTCGGAGTCTAATAGGTGAAAAAGACGATAATGTAGCATGTCATCATATTAAGCAACGCATAACGTAAGCAGACAGGGAAGAGTGCGACCTCTCTTGCGGACCCGTGTAGTCCTCAAGGTCATCTGCTAAGTTGATGATGGTAATGCAGTTGTCGTGGCTGCCGGCGACAGGGCAGAAGATCTGAGGCGGCGAAAGACAGTCTGGAGAGCCCTTCCATCGTTGGAGCAGCTGAGCTGGGGTGGAACACAGCGCCGCAGGAGCAGGACAAACCACACAAGGTTTTCTTTGACACATATGTGTAACAAAAGTAATTGAGTAAGGGTTGTTTGAATTTGAGGATTCTAACAATGCAGGGATAGGAAATAGACAGGAATAGGATAGAAATGCACGTGCAAAATGGAGAATTTAAAAACACAGGATTTCTGCCAATCTGGGTGTTTGATTCACAACAATTGGAAGAACACAGGATGCAAAAAAGCATGGTGAGATTAAGTTAAACCACAAGAAAAGGTACGGTTATAATGCTATTATGCTACTATCTCTTAGTCTTGTGCTTGATGAATAGGAATATGAAAAGGAGGAGAAGTGGAAATTAGAATTCCTACGGTTTTTCTTTCAAGGAGACACTAAAGGAACAAATCCTATAGTTTTCCTTTGCTCCATTCCTTTGCACCAAATTCATGAGAATTAGTACCATAGGAAACTTTCCAATTCCGATGTTTTTCATTCACTTTTCCTTTCAAGCACTGGCGATTCTAGTAGGTAGGCTTGAGCATGGAAAATCCTACACTTTAAAATGTTTTTGTGCTACTTCTATTACTTTGGACCAAGGCTCCTACCATACTAGCTCAACTCCTAGGCCCATCGACAAATGCACAGCTCAAACGCGTAGAGATAAATAATGATGGCCTTCAAGAGAGTCCATCACGGATAGGTAAGTTGCCTGGTACCTCACTGCTTGTCGTATAGTAGGATAAAATAATTGTATTTCCCGTTACTACGAGTGCTCAGTGGATAATATATATAACATGTAGAGTAAAAAAGAGATGCAACAAGTGTACAACCTCTTTGGTGAAGCCATGTCGATCTCAGCGTGATTGGGTTGGCCGGTGAGGATGCTCCGGCTGACTTTGCTATCGGAGAAGGGGAAGAAGATCTTAGGCATCTGGAGATGGAGCCCGAGGTACTGCTCTGCTGTGATGGAGGGTTTCGTCGTTGGAGCAGCTCCGGTGAGTTGTACGATGCCGAGGCTGAAGTAGGACAAGAGAGACAACGAACAACGTTTACCTGAGTGGAATTCTAATAGCATCTTAAATACATGTCGTAAAATACATAACCACAAAGTGCTAGATTTAAAATACATCAGCCGCTCATCACTGAACTTAACTGTTGAAACTGAATTTAACTGTCGAAACTGAACTTAACTGTCGAAACTGAACTTAACTATCGAAACTGAATTTTGCTGTCGAAACTGAATTTTGCTGTCAAAACTGAACGCACTAGCAAGGTGAGGCTACACGTCGGTCGACTGACTTTTTCACCTCTGGTCAGTCGATTTTGCAGCCGTTGGATACGAAATCAAGGGCCTGCGGTTCATCTTCAACCTCCACCCCCCTGAGCCGCCAGCCACCAGCGGCCAAACAGTAGCCCCCCTCCGCCCGTGGTCGACGGTGCGCCGCCCCACCAGCCCCGAAAACACTCCCCGCTGCCGGTCCACCGCCGCCCCGGCCATCCCTCTAGGCCCCCCGTGCCGAGCTTTTTCTCCGGCGATCACCACGCCACCGCCTCGCCAACGCCCCGCTACCGCCGGCGACCATCGCCCCCATCCTGAACCCTAAGATAGATAGTGGGGTGCCTCTCCGACGATCCCCCCTCCCCACTACGGCTAGTTCTTCCTTCACCCCGGCGAGCCCCCCAACCCCTGAAAATCGACTGACCGAAAAGTCGATTCAGTCGAATGAAGTGTAGCTAAATCGGAGCAGCATGGCAGGCAAGAGCAATAGCAAGAGCATACTAGGCAGGGGACCGAGAGCAAGAGCAGAGCAATAGCGCGATCAAGAGCTAAAGCAGCAGCAGCTCCTACTAATGTGGACGTCGCCGCCGAGGGAGCGACGCCGTGGAGGAAGTGGCCGGTGATGCCGCCCTGGATGGAGCCGCGCCGTGTCGCCTCGGGACCGAGCGCCGGTAGCACCGTGAGATCGAATCAAGAGGAAAATGCGGCAATTAGTGTACAACCTCTTTGGTGGCGCCGATTAGGCCACAGCTTCATCCGAGGAAACGGTGATGATGATGCTCTTCCGGTGGTGCAGGTGAAGACGATCGTGTGGGAATGGAAGTGGTGCGAAAGACGAGGGGAACATCGGGGAAGCTCCTTGGAGGTGGAGGACGGGGTGGCTGAACCGGCGGGACGATGAGATCGACGACGGATCCTCATCTGGTATGGTGGATGAGGGATGTCGAGGTGTTGCTGTGGATGACGTCGTCGGGGAAGAGGCTCCGGCTGGGTGGCGGATGGAGCAGGGTGTGGGGTTTCGTCGTCGGTTTTCGCGGCCTCGGTGTAGGAATGGGTGAGCGGATGGGATGGCAATGGGGAACCATAGCTTAGTGACGCGCTTGTCCGAAATGTGGGGTAATTTAGGAAAGTAGCCCCACCGATTTGAGGCGGTTCTTTTGGTTCAGGGGTACTAAGGGAGTCCTGGATTAGGGGGTCTCCAGACAGCCGGACTATCTCCATTGGCCGGACTGTTAGACTATGAAGATACAAGATTGAAGACTTCGTCTCGTGTCCAGATGGGACTCTACTTGGCGTGGAAGGCAAGCTAGGCAATACGGATATGGATATCTCCTCCTTTGTAACCGACCTTGTGTAACCATAACCCTCTCCGGTGTCTATATAAACTAAAGGGTTTTAGTCCGTAGGACAACAACCACAACATACAATCATACCATAGGCTAGCTTCTAGGGTTTAGCCTCTCTGATCTCCTGGTAGATCTACTCTTGTACTACCCATATCATCAATATTAATCAAGCAGGACGTAGGGTTTTACCTACATCAAGAGGGCCCGAACCTGGGTGAAACATCGTGTCCCCTGCCTCCTGTTACCATCCGGCCTAGACGCACAGTTCGGGAACCCCTACCCAAGATTCGCTGATTTTGACACCGACATTGGTGCTTTCATTGAGAGTTCCTCTGTGTTGTCACCTTTAGGCCCGATGGCTCCTCCGATCACCAACAACGATGCGGTCCAGGGTGAGACTATAAAATCCCAAATTTTCAATTTGGAATATTATACATTAGATCATCATGCATATCATATTTTATTTTGCATTTTGGTTGATCCTAGAAATTCTATGCAACACAATGACCCACGGAGAGAGTTGGGGATTTCGTTATTTTCATATTTGAGTTCTCTCAAATTTTGAGAATAGGATCATTTGATTTTATTTATTTTATTATCAATTATTTCTATTACAAAAATATGAGAGAGGGAATAAAATGACTTTCCAAAAATAAAGAAATATTGAGGATTTAATAAAAAAATCAAATAAGATTTTATTTCAGAGTTTTTCGGTGTTTTATTTGAATTTAGAAAAAAAGTGCGTTTTTGAAAATTGCATTTAGGGCCCAAATAAATGTTCACCTTGTGCGGCTTGATTTTAGTAGCCCGTGAAAATTTATTTCGGAATTTTTGGAGTCCGTTTAGTATTTCTTTTTATTTTGCTTCCTAGCGGAATTAAAAAAACAAACCGACTTCGGGCCGTACCCGAGTGGGACACCGCCCGGGGGAAGCCTTTAAATAGCGCCGCCCCGAGCCGCCCCAGCCCATCAGCCCCGCCTCGATCTGCGCGCGACGCCGTCGCCGCTGCCGTCGCCGCCGACGATCCCGCTGCCCGAGGTTCGTCGTGCCTCTATTTCCGTGCCGAAAAAAAATATTCGGCGTTCTCGTTTTTCTTTTTCTCAGATTAAAGCCACAATTTTTCTAATCGCAATTCCTGATCCGATTTTCGTTTTAGTTTAACTTTTCGCTCGTTTATCGGAATCAGGCGATTCACGCGCCTAGGGATTCGTTTCGAAACCCTCTATCCGTTTAACCAACTTAAACAAGTTTTTGTTACTATAAAATTTGCCCTAGATCCAAATTACTAGAAAGAAGTTGTTTTCTTTCGCCGTTTGACTTTCGTTGCTTCGTTCGATTTGATTCTTTTAGCCAACCGGAGTTCTTAAGTTGAACCTTCTGGTTAGATCTCTTATTTGAGTTTTACCTATGCATTAGATGAGTACTTATTGTATGCTTGTTTGTTTGTCTGCGATAGAATACCCGGAGTGCGCCGCCTGTTACTTCGAATTGTTAGATTTCGCGGATCATCAGCAAGGCAAGTAACACTTTGATCATACCTTTGCTACTACCCAGTTTTATTGCATTAGATCAATCCTCACACATTACATGATTGGGATCTAATTAAATTGTGGGATGGGAAGTAGATGAGGTAGTACCTATTACCTGTTTATTATCGAACCTTTGGGAGTTACTCCTACGTTTGCTTATTATGCCATGCTATGCTAGTAGACGTGGATTGGATGAGTGAAATCCATGACATATTTGAGATTGTTAATTAATGGTTTATCTAAGGTGGCAACTTAAACACACATCTGGGTGGATTGAGGCACCTGGGTATTCCAGGACATGCCTGTTTTCTTTTGGACCGCCACCCAGGCTCAAAGGGATCATGAGACTATTCATACTAGAAACTTCCGTGTGCAGCCACAAGCTATTATGGGCTCTAGCATAGTTGACTAAGTCGTGCGAACTCTTACAGTGGTAGACTAGCAAATGTAGGGGATGTAGGTGGTACGGTCTACCCGATCGTAAGGTGCTAGCGCTTCTGAAAGACTATATGTCTCGGTCATCCGTCTTCTCAAACACCCTGTAGTGCGAGAAACCAAACGGAGGCGATCGAGTCTTGTGGGGAAAAGTGCGCCAACCTCTGCAGAGTATAATAAACTAATCATGGTTAGCCGTGTCCCCGGTTATGGACATCTTGACTATCTAGTACTTGGATTTTCATGTGAATCTCGACATGTTACTCTAAATTAATTTTGTTGGGTTATGCTTAATGATGATGCTTAATTGGGATTGAGAATGTTGTCAACCATTCTCAATGTTTAACAACCACCATGATAGTTAATTAAATTTTATTCCTTTGAAGTAGGGAAAAATTGGCTTTACGCAAAACTGTAACCATAGAGCTTTCCACCAGCCAAATATGCATACAGTATTGCTGTTTTCATTCCATTACTCTCTATGTGTTACCTTGCCAGCATATTCCATGTGCTGACCCGTTTTCGGGCTGCAACGTTAATGTTGCAGACTTTTCAGACGACGATTAAGAAGTTTTTAGGTTGTGGTCCTATACTCAGTGATGCCGTTGGAGTTGATGGACTCACTTATCTTCCAAGCCTTCCGTTGTTATCGTTATTAGATGGCCTTAAGCCATATTTATTGTAATAAGTTGTCTTTTGAGACACTCGATGTAATAAGTGTGTGATTGCTACTCTGCTATAAATCCTCCGAGTACTGTGTGGTGTCAGCATTACTGATCTAGGGATGACACCGGAGCACAGAGATAAGACTGTTTGAGGTCTGGTCGCTACAGAGATGGTATCAGAGCACACGCTGACTTTAGGACACGACCACTAAGCTAAAGACCTACATCACTTTTCACTCTCTTCTCTTCTGACCTCTCATCCTTTCTACTCTTTAGGATGGCGGATGCAAGGAACAAGTTCACACAACCGGATGAAGATACACCCTTTGGACGCCACTTGAAGGAAGTCACTAGATACCTGAATATAGGAGTACCAAGCTTCACGGGAACCTACAACGCCACTTTACCTGAAGAAGAGCGCTGGATGATTCAAGTTCAAGTTCCAGGAAGGACGTTCATGCCAGTTATTGAGCCCATAGAGTTTTCTTTTGATGCACGAACTTGGAGTCTAGGAAAGAGCATGGCAGCTCACATCGCCATGGGACGCATTGGAGAAGTCTACCACAAGGATCTCAAGGATACTATCTACCAGATTTGTGGGCGCCGAGATGAACACTGGGAGATGATCAGCACCAGGAAGGATAGATCAATCGCAGCTTTTATCCAGGAGCTAAACCAGCACATTCGATGATAGGAGAACCAGATGTGCGCCGACATGATAGACCTGAAGAAGGCAAAGACTAGAATCAAGGAACTGGAGGAAGAACTCAAGGATACACGTGAAGATTATGAAGAGGAAATTGAAGTATTGGTGAAGAAGAATGACGACCTGATCAAGAAGATTGGAATATTTATGGGAGGCCCTACGCCAGTAGATGAAGACGAAGATCCCCATGAAATTAGCCCGGAAGACTACATCATCATCGACAGCACCAACTCAGAAGCAGATAGTAGCGATGATGACTATGTTGATGAAGCTGGAGCAGATATCATGGAGTCAACAACCGAAGAATATTTCTAGTAGACCACCTCATCAGTAATAGTAGTCCACATGTAAATATAGTAGTCCGAGCACTTTTGCGATAGTTAGATCGATTGTATGCCCTTGTTTGATTGATTGAAGGGAATTGTTTGTTTTGCCTCATGTGCATATGGGTAGTGTTTTCTCTTTAGACCCCCCTCTATTCTTATATCTCATCTTTTCTAAACCCTCAGATGCCTCCGAGACATGACCCCGGATTTGCCTTTCCACCGGAGCTCACCCAGTTGATCCAGCAACAGAACACATTGATGCAGTTGCTAGTCCAGAATCAGAATTAGGGGAACAACAACAACCCACCACCACCACCACCTGTTGACCACTTAGCCCGTTTTCTTAGGCTGAATCCGCCGGTGTTTTCCAGTAGCACCGAGCCGATAGTAGCAGATGATTGGCTCCGAAAGACAGCTAGGGAGTTGACCACAGCAGGATGCACAGATGCAGAGAAGGTGAAGTTTGCCGCACATCAGTTACATGGACCCGCAGCATCATGGTGGGAGAATTTCACAGCCACTTTCCCAGTAGACACTGTCACATGGGACCAGTTTCAGCAGGCTTTTCGTACTGCACATGTTTCAGCAGGAGCTATGGCCATGAAGAAGTGTGGGTTTCGCAACTTGCGCCAAGGAGGAAGGACAGTTGGCCAGTATGTGGAGGAATTTAGTAAGCTAGCACGTTATGCCCCAGATGACGTCGCTACAGATTCAGCTAAGCAGGAGAAGTTTCTGGAAGGACTGAATGATGAGTTGAGCATGCAGTTGATGGTAGCCACCTTCAACAACTACCAGGAGTTGGTAGATCGTGCTCTTATGATTGAAGGGAAGCAACAGCAAATTGAGAATCGCAAGAGGAAGTATGGACAAGGAAAATATACTTTAGGAGCTCAGCAGAAGCCACATTTTACCCCTAGACCGGGAGGACATTTTCAGCATACCCATGGAGGAGGTAGCTCGCACAATCACAATGGCACCAAGAATGGTAATGGCAACGGAGGAAGCAACGGCCAGAACCGCACCAACCCCTCAACCCCAGCCAAGAAGGACCTAAGCCAAGTCACTTGCTTTAAGTGTTCGAAGACAGGACATTATGCCAATGAATGTCGTGAATTACAAATTGGAAATAGCAATGGAAGTTCTGGGAAGAAGCCGAACCCTTTCAACAGGGGACAGGTCAACCACGTTAGCGTGGAGGAGCTTGAAGCTCAGCTCGATGCAGTAATAGGTAAGTTTTTGGTTAAGTCATTTACTGCACTCGTTCTTTTTGATACTGGTGCATCGCATTCATACATCTCAAGGGGATTTGTGGATAAGTATAACCTACCAACCCAAGCCCTTAGGTCACCCATGTTAGTAACCTCGCCCGGAGCAGAGTATGTGGCGAGTCTATGGTGTGATCAGTTAGCATTAAGGACTGGTAACTATGTTTTTCCCTCAGACCTAATAGTATTGGAATCTCAAGGATTGGATGTGATATTAGGCATGGATTGGTTATCAAAGTATGAAGGGAATATTGAGTGTGCTAGCAAGTCAATTTTCCTTACCACACCAGAAGGGAGAAGGATCAAGTATGTATCCCGGCATATGCCAAAGAGGACTAAAGTAAATTGCCTAACAGGAGTTGTGCAGGAGGAAGTACCAGTGGTAAGGGATTTTCCTGATGTTTTTCTAGAGGAGTTGCCAGGCATGCCACCGGATAGAGATATTGAGTTTTTGATTGAGCTATTACCAGGCACAGGGCTAATATCGAAGAGACCATATAGGATGCCAGCAAAGGATTTGGTGGAAATTAAGAAGCAGATTAAGGAGTTACTGGATAAGGGATATATTCGCCCAAGTTCTTCACCTTGGAGATCGCGAGTACTTCTAGTGGAGAAGAAGGATGGATCATTAAGGATGGTTGTTCATTATCGAGGATTGAATGAAGTAACGATCAAGAACAAGTACCCACTACCAATGATCAACGATCTGTTTGATCGATTGCAAGGAGCTAAGGTATTTTCCAAGATCGATCTGCGATCAGGATACCACCAGTTGAAGATTCGAGAACAGGATATTCCGAAGACAACTTTTACCACCAGGTATGGGCTGTACGAGTATACCGTTATGTCATTTGGTCTGACTAACGCACCTGCCTATTTTATGAACATGATGAACAAAGTGTTTATGGAGTTTTTGGATAAGTTCATCGTAGTGTTCATTGATGATATCCTGGTTTATTCGAAGAATGAGGAGGAGCATAAGGAACATTTGCGTTTGGTACTTGGAAAGCTCAGAGAACATCAATTATATGCCAAGTTCAGCAAATGTGAGTTTTGGTTGAAGGAAGTAGGTTTCCTCGGACATGTTATATCGGGAGAAGGTATAGCAGTAGATCCCGCTAAAGTTGAAACCGTGACCAAGTGGGAAGCCCCAACAACAGTTGGAGAGATCCGGAGTTTTTTGGGACTCGCAGGATACTACCGGAGATTTATTGAGAATTTCTCAAAGATTGCGAAGCCTATGACTGAGTTGTTGAAGAAAGATACCAAGTTCATATGGACAGAGGAATGTGAGGCTAGTTTCCAGGAGTTGAAGAAATGCTTAGTTACCTCACCCGTGTTGATTTTGCCAGACCAGGCCAAGGATTATGAGGTGTATTGCGACGCTTCACTTTGAGGACTTGGAGACGTGCTTATGCAGGAAGGGAGAGTTGTTTCATATGCCTCAAGACAACTGAAGCCTCATGAGTTGAATTATGCTACGCATGATTTGGAATTAGCAGCCGTAGTGCATGCTTTGAAAACATGGAGACATTTCCTCATTGGAAATCATTGTGAGGTGTACACGGATCATAAGAGTTTGAAGTACATTTTCACACAGAAGGAGTTGAATCTCAAGCAAAGGAGATGGTTGGAGCTTATCAAGGATTATGATATGAAATTGCATTATCACCCCGGAAAGGCTAATGTAGTGGCTAACGCATTAAGCCGCAAGAGCCATGTCAATACATTAATGACGGGAGAAATACCCAAGGAGTTAGCAGAAAATCTTCGTGAACTATGTTTGGAAATAGTTCCGAGAGGCTATGTAGCAGCATTGGAGATTTAGTCAACCTTGATGGATAAAATCAGGGAAGCTCAAAAAGCTGACAAAGGGATTGCCGCTATAAAGGAGAAACTGAGCAAAGGAAAAGCTAAAGGATTTCGTGAGGATGAACATGACACCCTATGGTTTGAAGACCGTGTTTATGTGCCCAATGACCCGGAGATCAGGAAGTTGATTTTGCAAGAGGCACACGACTCACCGTATTCAATTCACCCAGGAAATACCAAGATGTATCTGGATTTGAAGGATATTTTCTGGTGGACCGAAATGAAGAAGGATATAGCGGAGTACGTAGCAGTTTGTGATGTATGTCAGAGAGTAAAGGCAGAGCATAAGAAGCCAGCGGGATTGTTACAACCATTGACGATACCCAAATGGAAGTTGGATAAGCTTGGCATGGATTTTATCACGGGATTGCCCAAGACTCGTTCGGGCTATGACTCGATTTGGGTTGTAGTTGATCGATTGACGAAAGTAGCTCATTTCATCCCAGTAAAGACCACTTACACCAGTGCTAAGTTGGCAAAGATATACATGACCAGGATCGTATGTCTGCATGGAGTTCCAAGGAGTATCGTATCAGATAGAGGAACCCAGTTTACCTCAAAGTTCTGGAAGCAGTTGCATGAAACTTTGGGAACCAAGCTAGAATTCCGTACAGCTTTTCATCCACAGACAGATGGACAGACTGAGAGAGTCAATCAGATTTTGGAGGATATGCTGAGAGCTTGTGCGCTAGATTATGGATCTAGTCGGGACGATAATTAGCCATATGCAGAGTTCTCTTACAACAATAGTTATCAAACCAGTTTAAAGATGGCCCCTTTCGAAGCTATGTACGGAAGGAGGTGCAGGACACCGTTGTCGTGGGACGAAGTTGGAGACCGCCAGTTGTTTGGTCCTGACTTGATTAAAGAGTCTAAACAGAAGGTGAAGCTGATTCGCGATAGGCTCAAGGTAGCCCAGTCCAGACAGAAGAGTTATGCGGATTCTAAACGCAAGGAGACAATTTACGAAGTCGGAGACAGAGCTTATCTTCGAGTATCTCCACTTCGGGGAACAAAGCGTTTTGGAGTTAAAGGGAAGTTAGCACCACGATTTGTAGGACCATATCGAGTTTTGGAGCATATGGGAGAAGTGGCCTACAAGTTGGAATTTCCCGAAGGATTGTCAGGAGTACATGATGTGTTCCACGTTTCCCAGTTGAAGAAATGTCACGCGGAGATGGCTGACATACCGTTGAGAGACACAGTACCTTTGGAAACTATTCAGTTGGATAACAATTTGACCTACGAGGAGAAACCAGTCAGGATTCTCGAGTTTGCCAACCGAGTTACTCGCATCAAGGTTATCAAGTTTTGCAAAGTTCAGTGGAGCCACCACACGGAGGATGAAGCCACCTGGGAGCGAGAGGAAGATTTTCTCAAAGACCACCCTCACCTATTTTCTAGCCAAACCGAATCTCGAGGGCGAGATTCATCTTAAGGGGGGTAGGTCTGTAACATCCCAAATTTCAATTTGGAATGTTATACATTAGATCATCATGCACATCATCTTTTATTTTGCATTTTGGTTGATCCTAGAAATTCTACGCAACTCAATGACCCACGGAGAGAGTTGGGGATTTCGTTATTTTCATATTTGAGTTCTCTCAAATTTTGAGAATAGGATCATTTGATTTTATTTATTTTATCATCAATTATTTCTATTACAAAAATATGAGAGAGGGAATAAAATGACTTTCCCAAAATAAAGAAATATTGAGGATTTAATAAAAAAATCAAATAAGATTTTACTTCGGAGTTTTTCGGTGTCTTATTTGAATTTAGGAAAAAAAGTGCGTTTTTCAAAATTGCATTTAGGGCCCAAATAAATGTTCACCTTGTGCGGCTTGATTCTAGAAGCCCGCGAAAATTTATTTTGGAATTTTTGGAGTCCGTTTAGTATTTCTTTTTATTTTTCTTCTGAGCAGAATAAAAAAACGAACAGACTTCGGGCCGTACCCGAGCGGGACACCGCCCGGGGGCAGCCTTTAAATAGTGCCGCCCCGAGCCACCCCAGCCCATCAGCCCCGCCTCGATCCGTGCGCGCCGCCATAGCCGCCGCCGCCGCCGACGATCCCGCCGCCCGAGGTTCGTCGCACCTCGATTTCCGTGCCGAAAAAAGAGAAAAAAAAGAAAAAAATATTCGGCGTTTGTCGTTTTTCTTTTTCTCGGATTAAATCCGCGATTTTTCTGATCGCGATTCCTGATCCGATTTTCGTTTTAGTTTAACTTTTCGCTCGTTTATCGGAATCAGGCGATTCAAGCGCCTAGGGATTCGCCTCAAAACCCTCTATCCGTTTAACCAACTTAAACAAATTTTTGTTACTGTAAATTTTTCCCTAGATCCAGATTACTAGAACGAAGTTGTTTTCTTTCGCCGTTTGACTTTCGTTGCTTCGTTCGGTTTGATTCTTTTTGCCAACCAGAGTTCTTAAGTTGAACCTTCTGGTTAGATCTGTTATTTGAGTTTTACCTGTGCATTAGATGAGTACTTATTGTATGCTTGTTTGTTTGTCTGCGATAGAATACCCGAAGTGTGCCGCCTGTTACTTCGAATCGTTAGGTTTCGCGGATCATCAGCAAGGCAAGTAACACTTTGATCATACCTTTTCTACTACCCATTGCATTAGATCAATCCTCACACATTGCATGATTAGGATCTAATTAAATTGTGGGATGGGAAGTAGATGAGGTAGTACCTATTACCTATTTATTATCAAACCTTTGGGAGTTACTCCTACGTTTGCTTATTATGCCATGCTATGCTATTAGACGTGGATTGGGTGAGTGAAATCCATGACAGATGTGAGATTGTTAATTAATGGTTTATCTAAGGCGGCAACTTAAACACACATCTGGGTGGATTGAGGCACCTGGGTATTCCAGGACTTGCCTGTTTTCTTTTGGACCGCCACCCAGGCTCAAAGGGATCATGAGACTATTCATACTAGAAACTTCCACGTGCAACCACAAGCTATTATGGGCTCTAGCATAGTTGACTAAGTCGTGCGAACTCTTACAGTGGTAGACTAGCAGATGTAGGGGATGTAGGTGGTACGGTCTACCCGATCGTAAGGTGCTAGCGCTTCTAAAAGACTATGTCTCGGTCATCCGTCTTCTCAAACACCCTATAGTGCAAGAAACCAAACAGAGGCGATCGAGTCTTGTGGGGAAAAGTGTGCAAATCTCTGCGGAGTGTAATAAACTAATCATGGTTAGCCGTGTCCCCGGTTATGGACATCTTGAGTATGTAGTACTTGGATTTTCATGTGAATCTCAACATGTTACTCTAAATTAATTTTGTTGGGTTATGCTTAATGATGGTGCTTAATTGGGATTGAGAATGCTGTCAACCATTCTCAATGTTTAACAACCACCATGATAGTTAATTAAATTTTATTCCTTTGAAGTAGGGAAAATTTGGCTTTACACAAAACTGTAACCATAGAGCTTTCCACCAGCCAAATATGCATATAGTATAGCTGTTTTCATTCCATTACTCTCTATGTGTTACCTTGCCAGCATATTTCATTTGCTGACCCGTTTTCGGGCTGCAACGTTAATGTTGCAGACTTTTTAGACGACGATTAAGGAGTTTTTAGGTCATGGTCCTATACTCAGTGATGCCGTTGGAGTTGATGGACTCACTTATCTTCCAAGCCTTCCGTTGTTATCGTTATTGGATGGCCTTAAGCCATATTTATTGTAATAAGTTCTCTTTTGAGACACTCAATGTAATAAGTGTGTAATTGCTACTCTGCTATAAATCCTCCGAGTACTGTGTGGTGTCAGCATTACTGATCCAGGGATGACACCGGAGCACAGAGATCAGACTGTTTGAGGTCTGGTCGCTACAGAGACCTTTCTCCCCGGATAGATCTTCGTGTTCGGCGGCTTTGCACTGCGGGCTAATTCACTTGGCCATCTGGAGCAGATTGAAAGCTACGCCCTGGCCATCAGGTCAGATTTGGAAGTTTGAACTACACAGCCGACATCCGCGGACACTTGATCTTCATTGGATTCGAGCCACAGCCGGGCGCGCCGCACTGTGACGATGGGTATGACCTAGCTCTGCCGCTGAACAGTACCCCAAAAGCCACGCCCGCATCAGCTCCGACCCTTAGCTCGGAGCCAACTGCGCCAATCGAGGACGGTTGGCTAGACACTGCCTCAGGGGCTACAGTCTCAACGGCGATCGAGCCGAACACCAGCCTAATCCTCTGCGAAGCCCGTGACTCCAAGGTGCCAGACTCTTTTCCGGACTCCGAACCGCCCGCACCCCTGCCAATCCAATTCGATTGGGCGCCGATCATGGAATTCACCGCCGCAGATATCTTTTAGCACTCGCCCTTCGGCGACATTCTGAATTCACTAAGGTCTCTGTCTTTGTCAGGAGAGCCCTGGCCGGATTATGGCCAACATGATTTGGATGCGGACGATGAAGAAATTCGACGCCCACCCACCACCCACTTCGTAGCCACTGTCGATGATCTAACCGACATGCTCGACTTCGACTCCGAAGACATCGACGGTATGGACGACGCTGTAGGACACGAACATGAACCAGCGCCTATAGGGCACTAGTAAGCCTCCTCGTCATATGACATATACATGGTGGATACACCCAAAGAAGGTAATGGCGATGAGATAGCGGAGGATGACCCCTCCAAGAAGCAACCCAAGCGCCGACGTCAGCGGCGCTGCTCTAAGTCCAGCAAATGCAAAAGTGGTGATACCATCATAGGAGATAATAACACTGCAGATAGTGCCGAAGACAACAACAATCCCCTCCAGCAAGATTTAGATCAGGAGGATGGAGGGGCCAGTCCTCCTGAGAGAGCGGCAGACGGAGAGGAGGAGGAAGACAATTACACGCCCCCTCCGAAAACGAGGCAAGCCTCGGCGATGATGAATTCGCCATACCAGAGGATCCCGTCGAATAAGAGCGCTTCAAGCGCCGGCTTATGGCCACGACAAATAGCCTGAAGAAAAAGCAGCAGCAGCTTCAAGCTGATCAAGATCTGCTAGCTGACAGATGGACTGAAGTCCTCGCGGCCTAGGAATAAAAACTGGAGCGCCCCTCCAAGAATTACCCAAAGTGCAGGTTACTACCCCGACTGGAGGAAGAAGCGTATGATACGGCTGATCAGCCACCTCGTGGCCGCGATAGAGAGGCATTGCAGCCAAAAACTCAGCCTCCACCCCGATGCCATTCAAATAAAAAGGCATGGGGAAATACGCAAAGCATGCGAGATCGATCTACGGATCACGAGGGTGCACCACTCTGCGTGACGATAAATGTCACGCCGGATACAGTAAAAGCAAATCCGGCCGGGCCGAACACAGCTGGCAAGACCCATTCGAGCTGCGTCGCGATATAGCCCAATACAGAGGCGCCGCACACCCCTTATGCTTCACAGACGAAGTAATGGATCCTCAATTCTCAGAAGATTTCAAACCTGTAAATATTGAATCATACGACGGCACAACAGATCCCACACTATGGATCGAGGATTTCCTCCTCCACATCCACATGGCCCGCAGTGATGACTTACACGCCATCAAATACCTCCCACTAAAGCTCAAAGGACTAGCGCAACATTGGCTCAACAGCTTGCCAGCGGACTCCATTACTTGTTGGGAAGATCTGGAAGCCGCATTCCTCGACAACTTTCAGGGCACTTATATGCGACCACCAGACGCCGATGACTTGAGCTACATAATTTAGCAGCTAGAAGAGTCGGCCAGGCAATTCTAGACTCGGTTCCTTACAAAGAAAAATCAAATCGTCGACTTTCCGGATGTAGAGGCGTTAGTGGCTTTCAAACACAACATCCGCTTCCACGATGCTCATGACCCGCTTTTGTGTGGGAGAAGACAGCTTCCTGGCACGCAGTAATAACATATCAAAGAACCATGGTACCTCGCATACCAAGGACGGCAATAGCAGGTCACATCGCAACAAACATAAGCGCCGCATTAACAGCGAAAATACTGAGGATACGACAGTCAATGCCGGATTCAAAGGCTCTAAACCCGGTTAGCGGAAAAAGCCATTCAAACAAAGTACGCTGGGTCCGTCCACCTTGGACCGTATACTCAATCACTCATGTCAAATACACGACACCCAAGACAAGCTAGCTAATCACACCAACAGGGATTGTTGGTTGTTCAAGCAAGCCGGCAAGTTAATTGCCGAAAACAAGGACAAGGGGCCGCATAGCGATGACGAGGAGGAGCCCCGGCAGCCGCTCATCGGAGGACAGAAGAGGTTTCCCCCGCAAGTGCGGACGGTGAACATGATATACGCAACCCACATCCCCAAGAGGGAGCGGAAGTGTGCGCTCAGCGACGCATATGTGTTGGAGCCAGTCGCCCCAAAGTTCAACCCTTGGTCCTCCTGTCTGATCACCTTCGATCACAGGGACCATCCACTAGTATCCGTCATGGCGGATTTGCCGCCCTGGTCCTAGACCCAATCATTGAAGGATTTCACCTCACTCGAGTCCTTATGGATGGCGGCAGCAGCCTGAACCTGCTTTATTAGGACACAGTGCGGAAAATGGGTATAGACCCCTCAAGGATTAAACCCACAAAAATGACCTTTAAAGGCGTCATTCGAGGTGTGGAGGCCCATTGCACAGACTCAATTACACTGGAAGTGGTCTTCGGATCCCCGGATAACTTTCGAAGCGAAGAGTTAATCTTTGATATAGTCCCGTTCCGCAGTGGTTATCACGTGCTGCTTGGGCGAACCGCATTTGCTAGATTCAATGTGGTACCGCATTATGCATACCTCAAGCTCAAGATGCCAGGACCTCGGAGAGTTATTACAGTCAATGGAAACACAGAGCGCTCTCTCCGAGCAGAGGAGCACACCGCGGCCCTCGCAGCAGAAGCGCAAAGCAGCCTCTCAAGGCAATCAACCAGTTCGGCGCTTCAAAGCCCAGACACCTTCAAGCGCGCTCGGAGCAATCGGCAAATCGACCGCCTGGCGCGATCTGAGCTCGCGTAGTAACACGGCGGCCACTCCAATCCGAGCCCAACGGCGAAACTCGTGCCGCGCGTACATAATTACGCATTAAAAATACCATGGGCACAGGTGGGGAGGGGGGCACAACTACGGCACGCCCCAAGACACGGCTTAAACCGCACTAGGGGCTTCCCGTTTGGTTATTTTTCTCCTTTTTTTCAGGACCTTAATCTCTGGAAACACTGTCCGGCAGCACTATTGCCGAACACATGATGCAACAACCAAGGAGGCAGACAGCTATGTCATACCACGGAATTCCCAGGTGGATTACAGTAATGAGCGAAATATTTGATTTAATATCATTCCTCAGCTTACCCTTGGAAGGGACATAGTCCTACTCTTTGCTTATCACACTATCTGTATCACTCTGCTTTAACGCAATTTTTTAAAACAATGCATGACATTACGACTATTATTGCATTCTTGTAATATATATATATATCCATGTGTTCATTAATGACGCCTTGCAACTGTACAGTTTGGTACGACCAATACACCAGGGGCTTACGTACCCCACAATACGGTGTGAAAAGTCCGAACACTTTCACAAGTGCGGCACCCCGAACTTATAGCATTATATGCATCAGCTCCGAATCATGTCTTTGGTCAAATGTTGGGTTTTCCCGGCTCCTATGTTTTGGTACCTTACGTTCCGCTCTATCGGCTAAGGTAGCGCTAGGAGAACTACTGCGATTGTTCCCCAGTTCTGCTGGGTTCAGCACCTCAGTAGAGAAAGCTAAAACTGACTGTCATGATAAGGCGAGAGACTGGTCGCTGTTCGGCGAGGTTTTCGAGTCCCTAAAGACTTATGTCGCTTAGAGCGAGGGGCCGACCCTGTCCGGCTTAAAGGCGTGTATCGCGCCCCAAATTCGGCCTTCCGTATACCAGGGGCTTCGCCGAAATTTAAAATTATAGAATTCTATGGCTAAGTGAGAGTGATAAAGCATTATTAGTTCGGTTGCCTTGTTCGCTGTGCTAAGCACCTCCCTCGAAGGACCCAAACATGGGAACAAGAGTGCTCAGGTTTATCCCGAACACCCCAGCACTCGTGGCATGGGGGTAGAAGCCGAGGACTAGCCATCTCTCAGATTGGATAAACAGCCAAACAGAAGGTAATATTTTAAATTCAAACAAGCGTTGCATAGCGCATATGAAACAAGTTTTCATAAATACAGGATAAAACGAGCAAGTCTCACTCAAATATTACATCTTTTGAACACTCCTCCGCTATGAGACGGGCACCCGGCAGAACACCCTCATAGTACATCTCGGGGTGGCGGTGCTCCTTGCCCTCTGGCGGTCCCTCCTTGATTAGCTTCACGGCATCTAGCTTGACACACTGCAATTTCACGCGGGCATCGCCAGGCCAGAGCCGGACTATAAAGCCCTTCATGGCCTGATCGGCCTCCTTATGTAGCTCGACCATCTGCTTCAGCTGGTCGCTCATTGGCACCGGGTGTTCGGCCTCAGCATACTGATACCAAAACAGCTTCTCCGTTGAGCTTCCATCCTCGGCTTGGTAAAATTGTGCGGCAACGGACACGCTGCGGGGCAAATCTGCGAATGCTCCTGGAAAGCTCCAGATTCGGGTAAGTAATCGGTAATTTACTTTTACATGCTTGCTTTTCATATAGAAAGCCTTACCCGCCGCTATCTTCTTCATTGCATCGAGCTCCTGGAGGGCCTTTTGGGCTTCGGCCTTGGCACTTTTTGCGCTCTCGAGGGCCGCGGTAAGCTCAGACTACCGCATCTTTGATTCAAGCTCCAACGCCTCGTGCTTCGCCACGATAGCCTGGAGCTCTTGCTGCACCTCGCCCACCCGTGACTCGTCCTTCTCTCGCTCGGTGTGCTCCTTGGCCGCTTTATCTTCAGCCTTGGTTAGTGCTTGCTTCAGGGTCGCCACCACGGTCGTGACCCCTGGCAAATATACGATGATCCTGTAATTTTGCAATCGCGTCTTCTTTTATATACACATACACAGGGTATTACTTACCCTTGTTCTCCTCGAGCTGCCTCTTGACAAGGCCGATCTCTTTCCTGGACCCCTCAAGGTCCTGCTTCACTACGGCGACCTCGGCAGTCAGTGCGGCGGACGCCAGCAGTAAAGCCTGCATATGCATATTGACATACTTATATTAGACTCCTGTGATATTATTTGATCCTCTGTTCGGCTTTTCTGTGTGAACACCGAACAAAGCATCAGGGGCTACTGTCTATGCGGTAATATTTCTACTACATTTTAAAACACTTACCTCAAAGCCTGTTAGAAGGCTGGCATAGGCTTCAGTCAACCTGCTCTTGGTGGACTGAACCTTCTGGACCACCGCACTCATAACAGTACGGTGCTCCTCATCGATGGAAGCGCTGCGAAGCGCTTCCAATAGATTGTCCGGTGCCTCTGGATGGACAGAGGTCACCGGCACAGGCGTCTTGCCCCTCTTAGAAGGAGGCCGCCTGCCCGAGCCTGGAAACGCTGGAGGTTCTCGTGCGGTGTTCGGCTGAGGGCCGAACTCGGAGCTCTCAGGGGCCCCGTCCCCTCGGCTCCCGGAGTCCGTAAGGTCTCCTTGAGGTGCCTCCGTGACTGTCTCCCCTCAATCCGGTGCCTCTTGAGACAGCACCTCAGCGTCGTCGGCAGGATGAGGGGAGGTGGCGGTCGGGACTGGATCGCTATCCATGTCCGACGAGCCCAGGGAGCCGTCCGATGATACATCGATACTGGCTCGTGGCGGCCTGCATAATTATGTTCGGCGTTAGGGAAAGCAGTGCGACAAAGGAATCTTATGAGTTACTCTGGTATCCGAATACTTATGATCTCCCCGAGGGCTTGGCCCTGGGCAACTACTCGTCTTCGCCTTCATCGGCGGCGGTGGAACTGTCCGGAAGCAGAGTCCTTCCCTTCTTGGACCCTTCGGCCCCCCAGTTGGGGCGGCCTTCCTTTTCTTCTCTCCCCCAGCCGGGGGGGGAGCATCTTCTTCATCTTCCTCGTCTTCGGGGGAGGAGTGCGCCGCAGAGTCTTCGGACGGTGAGTCCGACGACGCCTAGCGTCGGGAACTCTTTCGGGTTCCCTTGGCCTTCTTGGTCTTCTGCAGCACCGTATAAGGGGCCGGAGTCAGCATCTTTGCCAGAAGAGCGTCTACTGGGCCTTTGGGCAAAGGAGCTGGATAGTCGATCTGTCCGGCCGTCTCCTGGCAGTCCTGTCAAAGGTACGGGAGTTTAGATCCTGCATGCAGTCAATCTATAAAAACTAATTATCCTGTGAAAGGTAAAGCAGCTTACCGCACTGGCTTGGCGCTTCGCGCTGAATCCTTGATCCTCACTAATGGGAGGGGGGGCCTCGGCGCTTTTGAATAGCACCCTCCAGGAATCTTCGTGAGTTGTGTCGAAGAGCCTGTTCAGAGGTCGGCGTTGCGCTGGGTCGAACTCCCACAAGTTGAACTCCCGCTGTTGGCATGGGAGGATCCGGCGGTGGAGCATGACCTGGACCACGTTGACAAGTTTGAAGCTTCTTGTTCACCATGTTTTGAATACATGTTTGGAGTCCGGTCAGCTCCCCCGAACTACCCCAGGACAGGCCCTTCTCTTTCCAGGAGGTGAGCCGCGTGGGGATGTCAGATCGGAACTCGGGGGCCGCTGCCCAAGCAGGGTCGCGCGGCTCGATGATGTAGAACCACCTCGATTGCCACCCCTTTATGGTTTCCACAAAGGAGCCCTCGAGCCATGTTACGTTGGGCATCTTGCCCACCATGTCGCCTCTGCACTCCACCTGGCGGCCGCCCACAACCTTCGGCTTGACGTTGAAGGTCTTCAACCATAAGCCGAAGTGGGGCTTGATGCGGAGCAAGGCCTAGCACACGACGATAAACGCCGAGATGTTGAGGATGAAGTTCGGGGCCAGATCGTGGAAATCCAGGCCGTAATAGAACATGAGCCCCCGGATGAATGGGTGGAGAGGGAATCCCAGTCCACGGAGGAAATGGGTGAGGAACACTACCCTCTCATGGGGCCTGGGGGTGGGGATGAGCTGCCCCTCATCTGGGAGCCGGTGCGCGATGTCGTCGGGCAGGTATCCGGCTCTCCTCAGCTTCTTGATGTCTCCATCCGTGATGGAGGAGACCATCCACCTGCCTCCCGCTCCGGACATGGTTGGAGAAGGTTGAGGTGGGAAGTGCAGACTTGGGAGCTAGAGCTCGAGTGTGCGAAAACGGATGAGCAAAGGAGGAAGAAGGCGTGGATAGAAAGGTGAATCCTTATCCCTTTATATGGGCGGATGAAACTAGGTGTCCCCACTTGCCTGGTAAAACTCGCTTATCTGCCAAGCGCTGTAATCGATGGCGCGGTTGGGTTACCCACGCCCGTATTGATGAGAATCCCGTAATAAGGGGAAATGATCTCTGCTTTGACAAGACGTGTCGAAAAACTGCCTCGCGTTATGTGCGGGGCTAGTTAAAGGAAACGGTTCGAATAATCACCGGGTCATGACATAACGTCATGCTGCCAAAACAAGTCAGCAAATTAGATTTGCGAAAATATTATTCTCTCTACGGTGGTATGTGGAACTTATTTTGCAGGGTCGAACACTATCCTCATATTCAAATTTTTCTGTTATGTATTCGGAGAAGGAACCCGCCTTGCAATGCCGAAGACAATACTGCTTGCCGGACTCATCGTCATTGAAGCCTGGTTCAGGGGCTACTGAGGAAGTCCTGGATTAGAGGGTCTTCGGACAGCCGGACTATCTCCATTGGCCGGACTGTTAGACTATGAAGATACAAGATTGAAGACTTCGTCTCGTGTCCGGATGGGACTCTACTTGGCGTGGAAGGCAAGCTAGGCAATACGGATATGGATATCTCCTCCTTTGTAACCAACCTTGTGTAACCCTAACCCTCTCCGGTGTCTATATAAACCGAAGGGTTTTAGTCCATAGGACAACAACCACAACATACAATCATACCATAGGCTAGCTTCTAGGGTTTAGCCTCTCTGATCTCGTGGTAGATCTACTCTTGTACTACCCATATCATCAATATTAATCAAGCAGGACGTAGGGTTTTACCTCCATCGAGAGGGCCCAAACCTGGGTAAAACATCGTGTCCCCTGCCTCCTGTTACCATCCGGCCTAGACGCACAGTTCGAGACCCCCTACCCGAGATCCGCCGATTTTGACACCGACAGGTACCACGGGCATTTCGCGTGTCGGGATTTCACAGGAGGTGGGAGTTTTTGCGCGTGTTGTAATTTAGGAATAGAAAGGCGTGGGTTGAGATGGAGGGACTTGTCGGAGCACAATGAGACAAAGACATATCTTAAATATTTCATGCTAACAAGGCGCGGGTTGAAGAGGCGGGAGTTTCGCAGCACGATAGACAGAGACGCTAGCTGGAATTTTCGGCATAACAAGGCGCGGCTTGAAATTTCGGAAGAACAAGCTTAACGTGTACCCCAAAAAAGACAATTTGCACCTCAACACGCACAACACACACACAAACACCATTTAGCCTAGAGTAAGGTACACGTGCATTGCACGCATGAGATTTGGCAACCAAATTATGAATAAATACCACATTATAGCATGCAAGCTTTGAGTCATATATGCATGATGTAGATGTTCATTTAATTCTTATAGTTCATTTCATTCAAAATCATCTAGTTTTTATAAGAAAGCTAATCTATTTTAAGATTCATGGAATTGTGCGTCGTAAGACATAAAGTAAAAACACATAATGGCAAATCATGTAGAAAAACATTTGGGCAATTCTGATACGGAAGATTCTAGAACAAATAAGAAGTGCTTGTGTTCTGTTATTTGTGCATTATTCTTAAGTTCAACCATGGAGTCTTTTAGATTATACATGTGGCGAAATCTGGTGGAATCTAGATGATATCCAACGGCCAGTAGTACTCTGCCATCTTTGGACCATCGAATTCGCCTCATCCAATGACCATCTTTCAAAGTTAAAGTTACCCGCACACAATATAAAAAATATAAAATATAATATATATATAGCGGTATAGATATAGATATGTGATGCGAAAGCCGCCCATCATATCCAATTAGAATAGTGTGTCCATGCACGGATGCGACGTGGCCAAATGATGTCTGCCATCGGTATCTCAAATTCAAATCAGTCTGACCTTGTTCAATGTGTATACATTACAACATGCTCGTTTCCAAACCACACCGCGCAGATCTCCGTAATATTCATGCATGCATGGGTTTTAAACATCAGGATCTCTTATTCAAATATTTGAATTCAACTTTACATTGATTATGACCTCACCTATTCTTTTACACCCACATAGTAGACTTCTCTTTATAATTGTACCACTAACTTTCTCTCGTGCATGCATGCACACACACTACCAGTCGGCATTATCCATTGCACGCATGCAATCTTTTTCTTCAGGTCGGTCTCCCATGAAGGCACGCACCCACACACATCCCCCTCTCCATCATATCGGGCATTCTTTATCTCTCACACGTGCATGCGCGACGATCGATGTTCCTCTATGTATGTGTGTATATAGCGAGGTCTTTCATAGTTTTCCACACAAACCGATCAATCGATATATCCAGTGAGGTCTCACCCTCTTTCCCACGTCCACATCGATCAATCTATACCTCTCTATATAGGATTAACATATATAGCTAATACACCCACATTAATTATATATCCAACGTCCCCCAATCATCATCCATGCCTTCTGCTTCATCTCTCAGACGCGTGCACAATGGCGAAGACAGGGGGCAGTAAGGGCCCTGCCCCCCTCCCCCCCTAACATCACTAGATATCTAGGGCAGACAGCGGGCTGCTAAAAATGGTTTAATTTCATGAATTGACCCTCCTCGTAAAGGATTAGCAATGCTTGGCCCCCTAGCTCATTTATTTTTCATGGCTCCGCCACTGCGCGCAACAGCGCACGTGTTCGCCCCCTCTCTCTAAATATCGATCTCCCACTTGTGCATTCCTTCATAGTCTCCCTCCACTCGGCCTCTCGCACCATCTTCTAGCCCCCACCGGATTTTGCCACATCTACAATCTAGCAACCTCCATGGTTGAACTTAAGCATAATGCACAAACCCCAAAGCAACAGTGGTTCTCTTTTGTTCTAGAATCTTCCGTATCATAACTGCCCAAACTTTTTTTCTAGTTGAATTGCCATTATTTGTTTTTACTTTATGCTTTACAATGCACAATTCCATGAATCATAAAATAGATTAAGGGCTTCTTTGATTCAAAGGATTCTCAAAGGAATTTTGGAGGATTCTAATCATTTGGAATTTTTCCTATCTTGGTTGTTTGATTCATAGGATTATAAACCATAGGAATTTTTCCATATGATTCATTTGCACTAGATTTCATAGGAAACAACCCATCCACTCAAACCTCTTTGAAAGAATTCTATGTTTTTTCTATGCACAATCAAACACTCGTACAATCCTGTAGGATTCAAGACGACATTCCACTATAATCCCATGTTTTTCCTATTCCCGCGTTCTTAGCTTTTTTTATAAAAACTAATTGATTTTGAATGAGATGAAATATAAGAATTAAACGAAGGGCTACATCAAGCATATATGACTCAGAGCTTACATGCTATAGTGTGGTATTTATTCATAATTTGGTTGCAAAATCTGATGCGTGCAATGCATGTGTACCTTACTAGGACATCGAGTATGTGCAAAACACGTAAATTAGAATACCAATGGCATGCTACACAGTGTCTATCTTACAGTTAATGATGCCACGTGGCACATGTGGAGGCTTTGTCGCGACCTCCTTGCGTGGATTGATCACAGTGACGTGCTGTTGGTTCCAGAAGAATGTACTCGTCCTCCCTGAGCCATACTGGCTGTACATGCATGAAGCGAAGATGTGCACGGACCCGCCATGCACGCACTCATTCCCTCGCACGCACACGCGGGTACACGGGCGGACGCAATTTTGTACCAAGATCCCCCCCATGTGATAATTTGACGCGTGTAAAGTCATTCACTTCATTGATGGTCAATTAATACAGTGCATGCAAATTGAGTGGATGTGAGGGCGGAAGAAAGACATTATTACTCCACTGCGCCCATGCGAGTAGTTAAATCGTGGGTTGCTAGTAGTACTTCCATTGGTCTCCTTCCTATTTTGTGCCAATTTTTGACAGTAACATAATATTTACGCATTTGAGCAGTGTAGTACTTGAAATTTAGTTTCCGCTAAACTCATCGGGAGCCGTTTTGGGCCTCGAAACCAAAACCATCAATTAATCTTTACCTTGTTCCCATCACATTCGAAAGCCTGCTCACACCTACTACTACGTACCAAACCTAAACGTGTTCCCACTATGCAGGTATTAATACTAGTGCTAGTACTTAGGTTATAAAAAGGGGAACTACCTAACCGAAAATTACTCTACCTTTCCTCCTCATAAGTGCTTCTTCTTCTTCCGTCGTTGCCATGGCCGGTGAGCAGAGCTCTAGGTCGAGAACTACTTGTACCAAGGGAGCGGCAACCAAGGCTGCAGAAAAAAAGAGAGGGCTCGCCGCCACGCAGAGACCACAAAAGATCTCTCACGGGCAGGCGATGGCTCCCAGGAACGACCTAGGCGCAGAGGCGAACATGCCGAGCCGGCGGAGCTGGAGTCGTTATCCCTCGACGGCATGCCCGATCATTTCAATAAGCACCTCAATAAGCAGAAGGAGTTCATCCAAGGCTTGATTGAGTTGCTGAAGGAATGCCTCGATGACATGCCCGCTGAACTCACTCAGCAGGGCGAGTTGAGGTGATGCTGCTGAAGAAGAGCATTGCCTCGGAGAAGAAGGCGACCGGCGAAATCCTGTGACTTCAGGAGGACAATGCGAAGCTCTGCCACGAGATCGGCCTATTGAAGGAGAAGAAAGCCGGCTGGAAGAAGATGCATGAGAATAGTACTTCCTCGATGAAGATGCTGCAGGCCCTCGTCATGGAACAGAAGGAGGAGTTGGCGAAGCTCCACATCGAGCACCCGGATGCTGTCAAGTTACATAATGCGGCTGTGGAACAGATGATGAAGGCTCGGGTCGAGAAATCCCGCGTCATGGACAGAATGAAGATGATGGCGGAGGAGACGCGCAAGGAGATGGATGTCGTGGAGGCGATGAAGAAGCAGTTACGACTCCGCGGCGAATTAGATCATTTGGGGTGATAATCTTCCTTCTTCTTTTGCTCCTGTGTTTCGTCTTTTACTTCGGGTGTTTCGCCGCACGTGTCACGTTCTCTGCGAGGCATGAATAGAACAATGTTTTTTTGAGGGAATGAATAGAACAATGCTAACAATGAGATGACTAGAAAATTAGATCATTTTTTATTGCCATATGGCACTGGGCTGCCGTGTTTCGTGCTCCTCCATCACAGTACTACTCCAGTGGAAAACTTGAGTATACCGCACGGTTCTTTGCACCTCCTCGATCAGGTCGTCGACGCATTTATACGAGCAGTCAAATCACAAGGCCCCGCCTTCCAGCAGTAATGAGCCGTCAAATCACAAAGGCCCTCGCCTCTCGTGAAACCGACCAAGCTAGACTGCCCCGCCCTCTAGCCTTTTAAAAACGTATACTTTTGTACAGCAGTAGTATCGATGGATTGCGCCATGGAGCAAAAGTTGAAATTAAAACAAAGGTGGTACATATAGAGAGCGCTCGTCGCCAAATTATGCATATATTACTATTAAAAATGATATGTCCCGTCAACTCGCAGAACGAGGAGAAGCTTGCTTAGTATGCCGTCTCCCCCACCCACGGGCGCGGTGGCTCGCAGGATGAGGTGAAGCTTGCTTAGGCTGGTGCCAATGCATGGGTGCTTATATGAGGTGCTAAGCATATTAAATAGCTTATTAACTATACTCCCCAATGCATAGGTGCTTAGCTTATGGTTGCTAAGCTTGCTTTATTTAATGATTTAGCAACTAAAGTTCTTCATGTATTGGTGGGCTTCCTTTCTTTAAATGTTTTGCCTAGGTTCACGCGCTTAGCATTGTTTCTTCCTGGGGTTACCACACTCATCTCTCTCCTCTTAAATAACTTGCCACATCAGATTTTTTGCCTACGTGGAAGGCTTAGCACATGTACAAGGTGGAGCATTAGGAGGAGTCTACTACTACTGTACGCCTTTACGCCCGCTCCCTCGCCCACGCGTGTGGTGGCTCGCAGCACGAGGAGAAAATTTTACTACTCCCTCCATTTACTCCTCGTCCCTACTATGTACTTTGGTTAGTACTCCCTCCATTTACTTATACAAGGCCACTATAAAAAAAATACATTTTGCATCTATACAAGGCCAAAAATAGTAATCGAGACAAAAGTTACTACTCCCTCCTTTAAAAAAATGTGATGAACAGTACTCTAGCCTTTTAAAAATTGTATACTTTTGTACAGCAGTAGTATCGATGGATTGCGCCATGGAGCAAAAATTGAAATTAAAAAAAAGGTGGTACATATAGAGAGTGCTCGTCGCCAAATTATGCATATAGTACTATTAAAAAAGCTAGTACGTGCTTAATTGGGGTGCTAAATTCTATTAAAGAAATACTAGTATTATGTACATACTGAAGAGTTAAAGTAACGAGAAGAAACATAACATAGTTCTGCTGGGGGCTCAGCACAACACACCCCTCAAATTAAACTAAGCACACCTGAAATTAAGCTATGCAACTAATCCCGTAGACACTGCATTAGAAGTTTAGAACCACCATGAGCAACGACACTGCCACCTTATTCGGAGTCCTCGTCCACGTCCTCGACTTCGTCCTTGTCCCTATTCCTCTTGGCCGATACTTCTTTCCTTGACCCGCACACTTGGCTGTTGCTCTTCATCCAACCCTTGTAGATATTGAAACAAAGGTAGCCATCCATTGCAGCGTAGTGGATGTGGTCTATATCTAGTACATTCCTCTGCCATGCATGACGATGAAACGTGTAATGAGGTTTCTCCAGTTTACCATACGAAGGATGAACTATGGCTCCTGCTAGGGTCAGCATTGAAGGCTGACGAGAGGACACTAGCCGATTCTTCTGGAGGTCAAAGGTGTTGCCTACAACGAGGCCTATCCGATGCAGGACTTCTTTGTTGTTACCAAAGTCTACAGTAACGAATTTTACTAGGTTGCTCTCGAGGAAGTCCTTAAAATCCTGGCACTCAACGTCGGCCTGGCATATGTGGTAGACCAAGCATAAGTCATGCACGCAAACCTGGATCACGGCGGGCTTCTTCCTCTCTGCGTCCTTTAGATCCTTCTATCATCCCAGGACTGTAGTGTACTCAACATCTAGCCCAGCGACCCACTCATCATCTGAGTCTTCGAACATGCGTCTGAAGCAAGAAAAGCATCCTTTCACCGTCGTGGAAGAACGGGTGTAGATGACGTCGAAGTCATCGCCGGTGATGGTTCTAACCTTGTACTCACCGCCGATCGGGGAGATTTGGGACGCCATGGATTTGGGAGGAGGGTTAGGATTGGTGGAACTGTCGTAATTTGAATGGACGGGACGACTAGGAGCAAACCGCCGTAGTATTGAAGGACGGGCGAGGACGACTAGGAGCGAACTGCCAGCGTGCGAACGACAGGGTAGTGGCTTTCCATTCTCCCATGATACGGGCTTCCAAGAGCCCTTGGATCTGAGATCGAACGGTTGCATGGCGTGATTCAAGACCTATGGGTGAATATCCTATCCTGGAGGGTTATTCTGCAAATTTTCAGCAACTTAGCATGCGACCATTTGATCTCAGATCCAAGGGCTGCCAGCAGCCCGTATCGTGGTCACGCCTACCACGACCGTCGCATCGCTCGTGTGGTCGCGCCCTTGGAGATTTAACATGGTGCGTTAGGCTATCTGATGTTGGCATGTCATACATAGTCATCACTTAGTCACTCATACTACAACAAGGTTTTGGCTATAAGGTTGGCTATAAGTGTATTTTTTTTACTTCTCTCTATCTCTTTCTTCGTACTCCCTCCGTCCCATAATATAAGAACGTTTTTGACACTAGTGTAGTGCCAAAAATGTTCTTATATTATGGGACACAGGGAGTACTAGTATTTATTGCATTTTCCAAGGAGTGACCTCTTCCAATGAAATGGTGTTGCTAAGTTTGCTTCATTTAATTAGCTATAGACTCAAAATTGTCTTTTCACCTAGGTACACACACTTAGCACCGTTTCTTCCTTGGGTCACCAAACTAGTCTCTCTCTTCTTAATTAACGTGCCACATCAGACTTTATGCCTATGTGGCAAGCTTAAGCACTTGTAGGAGCAAGTAAGTACAATAGTGCGCTTTACATGGAATTTTTGCATGCGTGGAGGAAAGAGAGGCAAGGAAAAAGTGGAGAAGTGGGCTCTCATGCAAGAGCCAGCCTCTACTACATGGTGGAGCATTGGGAGAGGCGAGGTGGTCAGGAATCAGGAGACTCACGCCGGTCGTAGCGCCATAATTAAAATGATAATGGCAAGTCAAATCATGGGGCCCCACCTGTCCAGCAGTAACTCGCTGTCAAATCACACAGCCGTACGTTTGCAGCAGCCTACTCCCTCGTCTTCTCGCGTCTCTGTCGAACCGACTAGGCGGAACTGCCCCGCCGCCTACAGCGCAGGAAAAGCCCCGCCCTCGACTTTTAAATAGTATACAGTATACTAATTTTGTATCGATGGATTGCACCCGCGCCATGGAGCAAAGCATCTAGAAAATGGCGATACACATGTACGGAGTATACAACACGCCCGTCGCTTTCGCGATGCACCCCAGACGGTCGGTCGGTCTGGTACGCTGCTCTCTGAATGGAACGCGCATCATATTGCGTTTGAACACACATGTGGGACGGCAATTGAGAACCGACCATAGGCACACTCCCCGGCCCCGCAAGTCGGGTGACTTAATAGAAGAGGGAGACGAGCGATAGTACTAGAGAAGTGTTGTACTACGTTGGTGCCTAGACGATCCCTGCAAGACATGGAAGATCAGTTCGTCCATGCATGTGACCAGACTCCAGCAAACACGCCTGGATTGCCTATCATCTACATATCGTACAGGCTGTGTTGTACATGGCTGTAGTTGTGGTGAGAAATCTAAAAAAAGGTTTCTTGGCATCTCGCAAAATTAGGTGTCATGTGCTTCGGATCACTACGAGGGTTAAACAACGACAACTGAGTTGGGCTAGTCATTGGGGGCACATGCACGAACAATGACTACTCGGCTGCCATCTAGGTCAAGCCGGCTATGTTAATTAGGACATCTATCGACGGACCCCTTTTCTACGAGTTTATCTTTAATTTGAGCTTTGTTCCTCGTCTAGTTTGTCCGTCGGGATTCATGTTGTCTCCTTTGGGCAGTGAGGTTATGATTTCTTGTCATGTGGCATCTTTTCGTGTTATATGTTATAATCCGGCGCTTCAGATCAAAATGACGACAACTGCGCCTCCGGGCCACGTGCATGAAGACTTCTCGACAGTCATTGGCCCTGTTTGGATCATGGGGTTAGAGCTAGTTTGGGTTAGTCGGGGGCTCAAATAACCCAAAAGTATCCAAATAGGGAGGGTTAGAGTGGGTTAGTTCCATCTGACCCAACTATCCCGGTGGGGAGGTGCTTATTTGGGTTAGATTGGGTTAGAAAATAACTCTAACTCTAACTTTGTTAGAGTACCCAAACAGCGCCATTGACGAGGTCAAGCCGGCTCCGGTAGACAAAAGAAAACTAGTACTACTCCACTATATAGGCAAGAGCCTCTGCGCTTGCTTGCTAGTGTTGCTCTCTTCACACTGTCTCAGCCTCTCCAGATCTAAACACGACAGTGGTGGCACACACTCTCTCTCTGCTCACCACTGGTCACAGATCCAACCGGATCCTCTTCGCCGGGGAAGGTGAGAAGGTGCAACGTTCACGCGGTCATCCTCGGCGACGGCTCTTACCCACTGCTGGGCGCGTCCCGATCAGCCTGCCTTGTTGTTCTCTCCCAAGCACCGCTGGCGAGGGAGGGCCTCCAACCCCTTCTTCCTTGCTGCCGTAGTGTGGGCAAATCCGGGCTCCCGCTGCCCAGCTAGCGACATCCCAGCGACCATCAGGTAAAAATTCCTTCGAAACCGGCCTTGCTCTACTTCTTGAGCTCCTGACGTTGCTGCATTTGTATATTTTACTATTTCTCAGGCCCCCTCGTAGATAGGATCGATCGGCTGTTCAAAAACCACCTAATTTTTTTACGTTTAAGAGGTAAAAGTAGTTCATGCACTCGAATCTAGTACTACTTGGTTCAAACAAGGAAGAAAGGGGGTGGGGGTGGGGGAGGATTTGTTACCTGAATCTAGGACTTGGTCAAAAGAGAAAATAATGGGGCGAAAAGTAGTAGAGACTGGCTATCCAACTAATCTCTAGGTCTAATAGGGAAATAGAGGGAAATGTAGTACAAACTCAATATAAACCCGATCTATTGGTTGAAAAAGGAAAGAAAGTGGGGACTGGGGGACAAGTCAACAGAGTAAGTCCAGCACTAGATTTGCTAGCCTCACACAGTATAAGGTGGCTATACCGAACAAAAATGGGACCAACCCAGATATCCTGTTCTGATGTTTGTTGCCCCGAGCCACTCTTATGTAATGCCACTGGTAAAATATAGCAGTCGGACTGTTAAAAGTAAGGGCACGGTAAACCAATGTTGCTTTCAATGTAATGCCTCCAGTAATATGAATCAATGGCACTTCTTTACATGTCCTGCAAAAATTTCCCATTAAGATAAGTTGGTTCTTTTCGTTAGAAATGCGACTGTCCTGGTCCGCCTACTCTCCCGTGCCCAAAGTAATGTCGTATTTAACGGTTGTCATAGTTAATCCTAATGCCCACACTAATATCTAGCAATGTCAGTGCTTTAGAAATTGCTACTGTCCTTGTAGGATTGCCATTTAGATAAGGAACATGCTTCTTTTCATTTGATGCATGTTTCATCACTTGATAGTCACCCTCCTTTCCACCTTTTTTGTGCAAACAGAGATATACATTTCATGCTCGATCTTAGTTGAACTGCACAAATGATATCCAAATTATAGTTGAGCATTCCAGGAGCTTCACAACCAACCTTGATGTTGCTCAATTTTATTGCAACTAATGAAGAAGAAGCTCTGTGGGTTTCATTTTCTGATGGAAATGGAAACGGGGCTGGAGCCCTTTTCTTAAAAAGAATTGAAGAAGAAGCTGCTAGCTCACAGGATATTGCTTCATTTTAGGTGAACTACACCAAAAGGTCCCATGAATTGAATCATCCATGTTGGTGACTAAAAGAGCCAGCTTCAGCATCCTAGTCTAAGCACCCCCGGCCTCCATCCGTGCGAAGCACGGTACACCTCGTTTGACACCTGCTCGACCCTAGTGTCACTGATAAAATGAAGTAATAATACAGTTAAAATAGAGTGAGTGTCATCTCTATCATTTCATTTCCAATGTAGATAAAGAAAGTGCTTCTCTTTGTTAATGTATGTTTCATCAACTAGTCCCATTGTTAATCTTTAAGCGTTTCTGCAAACTTGGGTGCTTAATTTTAGTTGATATGTACAAAAATAGAGATTTGAATGTCTCAAGGCGCCTCCTTGTACTACCGCTGTACACTGATGTTCATCACTGGCAGAAGGTGTATCTGGGAGACTTGGGACGATGTCCAGTATGAGGCGTACCGTATGAGGCGTCACAGGGCCCATCTCGCCCTCGCAGCATGGCATACTATGATACTATCGCAATATTTTCTTCTATTTTTTTGTGTGTTTCATCAACTAGTGCCACTATAATGTAATCATGCTTTTTCATTATGTGTGCAAACAGGGTTATTCAGCTGCATTTTGGTGAAACTGCACAAATGTACGTATGGAACCGGCATATATGGAGAGTGCGAGGTGTGCCAAGTAAAAAATTACTGACACCAACCATGCTGCATGCACGCATTGGAATCCACCACCACCAGTGGGATGTGTGGCGCTCTCTGTGGATGGATCTTTCTCGGCAGGAAATCATCTAACCAAATACTAGTAGCTTATATTGGTAGTTTTCTAGGGAGTACTCTTTTCTGAAAGAAGCACCAATTGATTTTTCTTTATTTGTACACTGTGTCACAACTTTGACCCAAAGGTCTAGAGCTATTTCAGGGTGATTGGCGTAGTACTCAGAGACTGATTGTAAGCATGATTTTCATTAGCTGTCACACTGATCGTAAGCATGAGCAGGTGGAAGATTAGGTTAGTGCGAAGCTTACCTTAAACCCTACCGCCGCCGTTGAAACGAGGCGAGCGTCGAGGGAACCATGGAGAACGGCGGGGAAGCAACGTCGTGCCATCCGGCCTCCTCTTGCGGTGGGAGAACGAATACTCCTGTGGCTCCGGCTGGCTCTGCACCCTCACGAACGGCACACCATACTCGATCGATTCGTTATCCTCTGGGTGCTCGACCTTCGACCTATACGCCCACCACGTCCGCCTGACTGTCGCCTCGGGCGAATCTGACTGCTCCATCACCCAGATGAGATACTCAATGAACTCGGAGGACTGCAGCGTGACTGCCACCGAGGAGTGCATGTACATCGCCGCCCTCATCGCCGCCGTCTCGATCTTTCCCATACATTGCCACATGGCCCGCACCGTCCTCGAAATCTCCCACTCATTGTCAAACCAACTAAGGATCTCCTTCAACCTGGCTAACTTTGCCTGGTCACCGCTGACAATCTGCCTGATTCGCTGCTGCCTCCTCTCCATAGATATCGTTCTGAGTGGTCCGATGCTAGCTTTGGAAGATGGGAGGAGAGACGATGGTCTTGCAATAGAGAAGAGGGAGAGGCGAGACGGTGGTTTTGGAATGGAGATGATGAGGAGGAGAGGGGATGGTTTTGCAATGGACAAGATCAGAAGAGCGCGAGACGAGACGGTGGTTTTGGAATGGAGATGATGGAGAGCAGAGGAGGTGGTTTTGCAATGGAGAAGAGGGAGAGGAGCGTGCGGCAGCGATTTAGGACTGGACGAGAGGGCCGGCGCGCTGTGACTGGACCAAAATCAAAATCAATTTACCCTTCAATTAAGAAAGCGACCCCACATTAACTAGTCTCCCTTTTATTCTGGGTCATAATTGACCATGATTTTCGCACATAAATATATGTTATACGTTGCAAAAATAATATAATTTGAAAGTACATTCAGATACGAACCAAACGATACAATTTTTGGTGACATGCATTCACATTTTGCTTATCAAATACAGTATGTGGTCAAACTTTGACCCAAAATACGCAAAACAACAAAAAAATACTTCCAAGACTAGTGCCGCTCTTCCGCTCTTCTCCTCTTCAACCACCGCCGCTCCTCTCCTGTTTCAATCTAAATGCAGCGCTGCTCCTCTCCTCTTCCATTTCAAAACCACCGCCCTCCTCTCCTATCCCAGTCCAAAACCAGCGTCGCTCCTCTCCCATTCTAATCCAAAACCAGCGCTGCTCCTCTCCTCTTCCATCCAAAAACCACCACCGGCGAGCGAAGGTGCTATGGAGAAGTAGATCGATGGAGGAGTACAACCGATACGTGAGGATCATAGACGGCGTCCCTGTGAAGCTAGCTAGGATGTTGGAGATACAGTCTTGGTTTGACAACAAGGACCAACTAGCGGTGATGGTGACATCCATGGCCAAATATCTGCAATAGAGCGAAAAGGCGGCGATACTCCCGGAGGGAGTCGTGCCGGAGTACATAGAGCTGCTCCTCTAGGCCATGGATCAAACAGATTCACCGAATCCGATCGTGAGGGAGCGGTGGTGGGAGTATCGATCCCAAATGGTGCATCCACCAGAGATTGAAGGATCGAGCATCTACAGGGTGCCGTTTGTGAGGGTGTCCTGCCAGAGCGAGCCGGTGGAGTCTTTGTCGACCGAACCCAACTGCAAGAGGAGAAAAGCAGTTGGCCCGACGACGCTTCCCCGCCATCGTCTCCCTCGCCGTTCACATCGTCTCACGGGGTGGCTGTCTGCCACTGAGGAATAGGAGGGGGCCGCCCCCCGCAGCCCAATAGTCGGGCAGGTTGTGAATTGTCAGGAGGAGCTTATGGTTGTCAGTATTTGCAGGTTGTGAATTGTGTTTTGTGTTGTGTATTTTGAGAGTACTTTTAGATATGGATGTCTTTTGAATTTCAGATATGAATGTCTTTCAAGTATTTTATGAATTCTAGAGATCTATTTTTAGCACTTCAAAAAATGTAGTTTCATAGGAGTATAAAAGTGCAGACAATGTAATTCTCAGAGAAGAAACTGCAAGTTTCAGTTTCAGATAAGAAACTGCAAGTTCAGTTTCAGATAAGAAACTGCAACTTTTAGAGGCAGAGCATTTATATTAACACGGCCTTTTCAAACAGGGTTAACATCATGTTGGAAGTTTTATTCATGGTCGAAAATGGAACTACCAGCCAGTTAACGTCATGCTGATCAACATTCATGCACATCACATCTTCATATGATGCACAGTGAAAATTCCCACACAATGTCGAGTGTGCGAAACACAGAGAAAACAAGGGACGAAGTTTTGGCAAGTGTTGGACGTGGTTTTGGGCTGCCCTGTCTAGGCTTTTATTTTTAACATGCGCAGCCCACGACCTCGGATGGGAGGTCCACAGGCCTGTTTGTATTTTCTTAGGGCCGTCATGTATCGACCAGCCTATGGACCTCCCATCCGAGGTTTTATTTTTGGCAGCCCAATTTATATTATTTTTTAAGAAAACGCAGAGGTGTGTTATATTTTTCTATATATGATTAGGAACACCAGGTCCAACTTATATTTCCCCTCTAACTATATTATATATATTTAAATTATTTTATATGTTATTATATATTATTTTTATTATCATCATATATTTAACAGATACTTACATATGTAAGAAAACAATATCCCACATCTTATTAACTTATAAAAATAATTTCTTAACAAATAAGATCCTGGATTGTTTTGGCACGAAAATCATAGTGATTGTGTACAAAAGCTGGGTAAGATTTAAGGACGAATGTAATAATATCACTTAATATTTAAATATATTTATAACAAAATGCTCAGCCCCTTTTTATTTTTTGATAACATTGCTAGCCCAACCCAACATTATAATTAGAATCAGCCCAGCAAAATCGTGTATTTCGAGAAAGTGCAAATGGCCTGTATTTTTTTAGGAAATAAAATAAATGGGCCGCATAGACGCTACATTATCTGTTCACCCAGCCCAGCTAATGGCTGTAATTCAAAAAAAGATCAAATTGACTATAAATTCTACCGCGCAAAAAAAAGACTATAAAATCTGAAAAAATGGGTTGAATACGTGCCACATTTTTGGAGGCTGAAATGTGGGCCAATAGGTCGAAGCCAACGCAAGTCATTGTCAATTTAGTCAACAAATGATTCTGACATGTTAGCCATTGGATTTACATCCAACGACCGACATCCATCTTCAATCTCTCGTCTTCTTCTTCCAGCGCCGTCGGGATCACCTCCCGCCTCCTGCTGCTAGCAGCTCTGCTTAGCACGCTTCGCTATGAAGCGCTACTCCACCGTTGGCCAGGCCATCCCTCCACCCCTCCACACCTCCCGTTCTTCTCCACAGACTGCCGAACCACACCGCACTAGAACCAGTTAACCCTCGTACACCTCTCCGTCTGCGACTCTACTCCCGCGTCATCCCATCTCCGGCTCGTTGCTGTCCGGGGCCTCGCCGTCGTGCACCACCTTGGATGCGCTCGGCGCGGCGTGGTCAATGTGGTCAACGAAAGACACCATCGGAAGTAGAATGTGTGTGGAGAGGCTGACACCTGGGTCCACGGCCGCACACAAGGAAATGCCTCCTTATTACACGCAAAATAATGATTCCTCCACCTGACATCTGGGGCCCACCGGAAGGGCCTCTGTATTTCATGAAAATAACGTGCCCCCCGCTGACATGTCGGACCCACCAGCTATCTTTGCACGCAAGGAAGTGCCTCCTTATTACGCACAAAAAAATGAATATTCCCCCTGCCAGCTGGAACCCAGCATAGTGGGAGGCTGACTTGTGGGCCTACCAAGTTCACGGGGAAGGAGGGCTTTGTCAACTTAGTCAATATGAACAATTCTTGCTCCTGTTACAGTATGATGTTCATCCAACAGCCATAGTGCTTCTTCAACCTCTGGTCTTCTTTCTCTAGCCGCACAAACCAGCGCCGGTCGTCCCGCGTGCTCCTGCCTCCCGTGGCCGGCTGTACTCATGAAGCGTATGATACAAACTCAATTCCATTTTTTGTAATTTTCTTTTATAAACTAAACTAGTGCTAAAACAAGAAACAAAAAGATTTGATTGCAATATCTAAAGATATACCTTCAAGCACTCACCTCCCCGGCAACGGCGCCAGAAAAGTGCTTGAAGTCTACTACACAACCTTCTTCTTGTAGAAGTTGTTGGGTCTCCAAGTGCAGAGGTTTGTAGGATAGTAGCAAATTTCCCTCAAGTGGATGACCTAAGGTTTATCAATCCGTGGTAGGCGTAGGATGAAGATGGTCTCTCTCAAGCAACCCTGCAACCAAATAACAAAGAGTTTCTTGTGTCCCCAACACACCCAATGCAATGGTAAATTGTATGGGTGCACTAGTTCGGCGAAGAGATGTTGAGACAAGTGCAATATGGATGGTAGATATAGGTTTTTGTAAACTGAAAATATAAAAACAGCAAGGTAACTAATGATAACACTACAAAAAATATACACTTCCGTGATGATACGTGTTTGTCACAGTAGGTCGCGTTTTTTGTCATGCATGTACATCCATGACAAATTTATGACAGAAGCAAGATAGTCATACATGTGCTGTCGTAGAAGTGTTCCAGATAGTCATACATGTGCTGTCGTAAAAGTGTTCCATGACATTACCAAAATTATCACCACGAAAGTGTCCACTACCATGACAATAAATCGCGCGTCACAGAAGTGCTTTCGTCAAGGGTGACCGACACGTGGCATCCACCGTAACGGAACGCCGTTAAGCTATCGGGTCAGGTTTGGATTCGATAACCCGTTAACAGCCCTGACCAATGGGAAATTTCCACGTGTAAAATTCTTATTGGCCGGGCGAAACATATGTCAGCTCGTTAGTGGGTCAGATAGGCGCCTATGATACGTCGACATGTGGCACGGTCCAAGAGAGGCCCATTCCTATGAAAAGGCCGGACGTTTGACTTGGTCAAAAGGTGGCGGGCCGGCCCATGGAAAGCATGTTAACGGTGAGGGAGTCCTGGATTAGGGGGTCTCCGGACAGCCGGACTATATCCTTTGGCCGGACTGTTAGACTATGAAGATACAAGATGGAAGACTTTGTCTCGTGTCCGGATAGGACTCTACTTGGCGTGGAAGGCAAGCTAGGCAATACGGATATGGATATCTCCTCCTTTGTAACCGACCTTGTGTAACCCTAGCCCCTCCCGGTGTCTATATAAACCGGAGGGTTTTAGTCCGTAGGACAACAACCACAACATACAATCATACCATAAGCTAGCTTCTAGGGTTTAGCCTCTCTGATCTCGTGGCAGATCTACTCTTGTACTACCCATATCATCAATATTAATCAAGCAGGACGTAGGGTTTTACCTCCATCAAGAGGGACCAAACCTGGGTGAAACATCGTGTCCCCTGCCTCCTGTTACCATCCAGCCTAGACGCACAGTTTGGGACCCCCTACCCGAGATCCGCCGGTTTTGACACCGACATTGGTGCTTTCATTGAGAGTTCCGCTGTGCTGTCGCCATCAGGAAGGATGCCTCATTCCGTCTTTAAAGACGGCACTATGGTAAGGGAGCTTTGGTTGTCGACCAAACTCTCCGGCTAGGTGGTTTTCTTATGACCGCCTGTTCGGTCGTTGCGCCGATGATGACTTCTCGGGTCATCGAAAGCAATCTTCACGTCAACTCAGAACTCGCCGAGCAGTTAGATCCAATGGAGCTCTCTTCCCTAAACGAGCTCTTGGATCGCATCGCCGCCCTGGGAGTCGCTACAGACTACGATCAAATTGGGCCTAAACCCGATCTGAGAGAGATCAACTCTCCCCAGGTCACCCATCATGTTGCAGTGGTGGAGGAACAATGCGGGAACCCTTCACCTATCTTGAGGACCACCTATGTCCGGATTCCCGATCCCTCCAAGCTGGATAGCCCCGGAGGGGAGGACGTCACTCAAGAACTGAATCTAGAGACAGGCAGCGGGCTAGATTTATTGGAAAACATCCAAGAATCCAAACTTCTGAGTTCGGAAACTCCTTGGCCCCTGAGTCTCAGATTGGGTGAGGATTCGGATTCAATTCCGCCCACCCACCCAAACATAAGCGATCTATCCCAAATTAGGCAAGAGCCCCAGGAAACAGTACATCACTACTAGGCCAGATTCCTCCTTGCGATGAACAAGGTTAAGGACTATCGCGAGGAAGACGCAATCTTATTTTTCCACAATAATTGCATGGACAAGGGAATCCTTCACGCCATAAATCGTCGTGAGATAACACGCTTCGCTGACTTGGCGTCCATAGTACGAAAGTACTGTGCGATGGAAAGTGCCTGGAAAACTGAAACAAACTTTTGGGATAATCCTGCCCTAAACACAAACCCAGTCCGAAATAAAAGGGTGCATTATCACAATACACCCGGGTTAACTACCAAGAAGCAAAATCCCTCTATGAGGCAAGGAACCGTACTGGAGGGATGGCTCAACGGACCCTGCAAAATTCATAGTACAGTGGATGCAATACCAACGCACAACCTTAGAGCATGTTGGATACTCCGGCAGGTGGCCAAAAGTGGTGAGGATCTACTCCTCCCAAATACCACAGAGCATCATCCCGTCGACAACAATACGGTGTTAACGATCTTTGAGACCTTCACGTCAAATAATAGATGCAAGTGAACACTCCGCAGCATGGCCGAAATCTGCCACGTAGCAGCAATAAATCCTTGGAGTGACACGGCCATTACCTTCAATGCCAGTGACGAACCTAAATTCCGAACAGCCCGAGCACGAGCCGCACTGGTCCTCAGTCCAATCGTGGACGGCTTTCGACTCACCAAGGTACTCATGGACGGCGGCAGCGGATTAAACCTCATCTATGAGGAAACTCTTCAAAAGATGGAAATAGACTGGAGCCGCATTGAGCAAAGTAGCACAACCTTTAGAGGAATCATCCTCAGTCAGGAAGCACGCTGTGCTGGGAAAATCACACTAGAGGTGGTATTCGGCATGCTGGATAATTACAGGTCCGAAGAAATTACATTCCAAGTTGCCCCGTTCAGCAGCGGATACCACGCTCTATCAGGGCGGGTGGCGTTTACAATCTTCCAAGCAATACCCCATTACGGGTACATGAAGCTCAAAATGCCCGGGCCCAACTGAATCATCACTCTTGCTAGTGATCCGGATATAGCACTCCGTGCCGAAAATAAGACAGCCACACTGGCCCTCGAGGCACTATCCGAAGCCCTAGCGGCCGAGGAACCGACTGCACTGCGCTCCATGGTGAACAGGGACGACGTGGTACTCGATAAAAGGTCCAAGGCCACCTCCTTTAAAACGGCGGACGAAATAGACAAATTCCAAGTCCATCCAACGGACCCTACAAAAACAGCTTCCATCGGGGCACAATTAAACCCTGATGTCGATGCCGCACTACGAGAGTTCCTACGCGAGAACTTGGACATTTTTGCCTGGCACTCTTCAGACATGCCAGGAATCCCACGCAGGCTGGCCGAGCACAGCCTAAATATCATAAAGGATTCAAGCCAGTCAAGCAGGCTCTTCGGCACCGTTTCTCCGAACCTAAGAGACATGCCATGGGAGAGGAACTAGCCAAGCTATTGGAGGCCGGATTGATCAGAGACATAAAACATCCGGAGTGGCTAGCAAACCTGGTGATGGTACCAAAGAAGGACAAATCCTGGTGCCTATGCGTCGATTTTAAGGACCTTAAGAAGGCCTGCCCAAAGGATCCCTTCCCCCTCCCCCGCATCGATCAAATCATCGACGCTACCGTAGGACAGGATTCATTGTGTTTCCTCGACGCATACTCCGGATACCATCAAATTAAAATGGCAGAGCCAGACCAAGCCGCAACGGCATTCATCACACCGTACGGCCCATTCTGCTTCAACACAATGCCCTTCGGGTTCAAAAACGCTGGAGCAACATATCAGCGCATGATCCAGACATGTCTGGCAAACCAGATCGGCAAAATAGTGGAGGCATATGTAGATGACGTGGTCGTCAAAACCAAGCATGTCGAATCTCTAGTAGACGACTTGAGGCTCACATTCGATAACCTCCGAACATACGACATCAAGCTCAACCTGGAAAAATACGTTTTCGGCGTACTAGCCGGAAAGCTCTTGGGCTTCATTGTATCCGGTAGAGGAATTGAAGCAAATCCAGCACAATATCCGAGCTCTGTCACAATTGGACATCCCAAAGGACCTCAAACAAATACAAAAATTGACCGGATGTGTGGCGGCTCTAAGCCACTTTATCTCCCGCTTGGGAGAAAAGGCATTACCCCTTTATCACCTCCTACGGCGCACTGAACACTTCGAGTGGACGGATGCCACCACGGCCGGACTCAATGAAATAAAAGCCATATTGGCAACAAACCCAGTCCTGGCCGCGCCAAACATTGGCGAACCAATGCTGTTATACATTGCGGCAACTCATCAAGTAGTAAGCGCAGTGCTCGTCGTCGAACGAGAAACAGACACACACAAATTCCCCCTTCAAGAACCGTTTTACTATGTGTCCACTGTCCTTAATCCATGCATGTCACGGTACCCACATTATGAAAAGATAGCATAAGCAGTATTTATGGCATCCTGGAAACTGCGACACTACTTTCAAGAGTGTTCGATAACGGTAGCCTCGGAAGTACCACTTAACGATATTATAAACAACCACGACGCGACAGGCCGGATTGCCAAATGGGCCATTGAGCTCCTCCCGTTCGACATAACTTACAAGCCACGGTGAGCTATTAAGTCGCAAGTTTTGGCCGACTTCGTCGCCGAGTGGACGGAAGCCGAACTCCCTAAAGAGTACGGCACATATTCAAACTGGATCATGCACTTCGACGGCTCCAAAATGTTAGCTGGTCTGGGGGCTGGCGTCGTTTTGACGTCCCCAACAGGAGATACAGTTCAATACGTACTACAGATAATGTATATGGACTCCAACAACGCAGCCGAATATGAGGCCCTTCTACATGGTCTCCGGATGGAAGTATCCATGGGCATTCAACGCCTAGAGGTGCGCGGGGATTCAAACCTCGCGATACCCCAAATAAATGGAGACTTTGATGCCAAGGATCCAAAAATGGCAGCTTATCGCTAAGCCGTCCTAAAAATGTCAGCTCGGTTCGAGGGGCTCGAATTTCACCATATAGCGCGGGAAAACAATCAGGCAGCAGACGTCCTGGCACGCATCGGCGCAAAATGCGATGCCGTCCCTCCCAACATCTTCTTGGAGAGGCTGTTCAAGCCATCCGCGGTATGGGAAGGGGAACCCGGAAATAACAGCCCGGACCCAACCGCACTGCCCGACACCGAATATTCTGACATAATTGGAGGCTATGCCAACGAAATAACATCTTCAGCCCACGTAATAATGGCAGTCATCGCCCCGTGGACATAACCATTCCTAGCCTACCGAACTAAGCAGGAACTTCCCACGGACCAAAACGAGGCACGCTGCATGTGCGGTGATCTAAAGCCTATAAAGTGCATGAGGGAGAGCTTTATAAGAAAAGCACCACCGGAGTCCTTCAAAGGTGCATCTCCGAAGAGGAAGGGCGGAATCTTCTGGCTGAAATTCATGCCGGACTCGGCGGTCACCACGCGGCGGCCCGGGCCCTTGTAAGCAAGGCATTCCGTACAGGCTTCTATTGGTCGACGGCCCGGGCAGACGCTCAGGACTTAGTCCAATGATGCGTTGGTTGCCAGCTTTTTGCTAACCAAAGCCACATGCCACCCACTGCTCTCCAAACCATCCCCATAACCTGGCCCTTCGCGGTCTGGGGGCTTGACATGGTTGGACCCCTTAAAGGAGGAACCCACAAGCAAAAATACTTACTGGTCATGGTGGATAAGTTCACCAAATGGATAGAAGCCAAGCCTGTTAAGACAGCCGAATCCGGACCAGTGATAGACTTCATATCCGGGGTCATACACCGTTACGACGTTCCCCACAGCATCATCACTGATAACGGCACGAACTTTACAGCCAACGAGGTAAAACTCTGGTGCAAAAACATGGGCATCAAGCTCGATTATGCTTCAGTCTATCACCCACAAACTAACGGTCAGGTTGAGCGGCAAATGGTCTTATCATGAGAGGCATCAAACCCAGATTAGTGCAGTCCCTCAAGGAATCTAACACGCATTGGGGAGAGGAGCTCGGCTCCGTACTCTGGGGGCTGCGGACCACGCCGAATCGCACTATCGAATACACAACATTATTTATGGTATACGGCGTAGTGGCGGTTCTGCCCTGCGACATTATTCATGACTCACCTCGAGTGTGCATGTACGAAGAAAGAGAAGCCGAGCTCGATCGGCAGGACAGTTTGGACGCCTTGGAGGAGGAGTGTGACGTGGCAAAAGCCCGTTCCGCATTCTATCAACAGCAAGCTTGAAGATACCAAAGCAGAGAAGTACGGGCCAAAACTTACAATATTGACGAGTTAGTTCTACGCCTGCCGGATAAGAAAAAGGACAAACTCAAGCCCAAATGGGAAGGTCCCTTCATCATTGACCAAGTCCTGACAGGTGGAGCATACCGTCTGCGGGATGCATCAGATAATCGTCTTGAGCTGGACCCATGGAATGCAGCCCGACTTCGAAGATTCTACGCCTAACGCCGGACTCTGTGTTTTTCTCCTTCCTCTGTCCATTTTTTATACACTATCTGTCTTATATTTTTCTCCTTCTCCTTTTCTTTTCTCTCACAGCCTTTAGGGGCCCATTCGTGCCTTGTTTGCACGCAACTGACGCGCTATCCGCGCTCATTATACCTGGGGGCTTCTTTAACAGAAGCTTATTCATACGGGCTTTATGCCCAACACATGTGTTATCCTTCCGCATGTACCCTTTATTCACCATTATATGCATCGATATGACTTAAGTTTTGGCCAAGCTGGGTTGCCTGGCTCTTGTATTTATGCCCTATGTTCCCATTAATTCGGCTAGGGCATAAGGGGAGCACCTCTGCAGTTATTACTGCCGGGTCAGCCGGATGTGTACCTCAGATTGGGTGAAGCCGAAAGCTAGCGTTCTTAAGGGAATATTCGGTCAGTGAACTAAAGATGATTTTTCACTTATTTACTTATGCGCCCCTAGATGTTTTTTCTGCATCTCTTCTCGCAGTCCGAACATGCACTTTAGGGCATGCCTCCCAGGGAAAGGAACCCCTAACGGAACTATTCTCCCTGGAAGATGTTTCTTTCTAACCATGTAATATAACATAACTAGTTGGGCACTTGTGTGTTAAAGCACTAATGACCCCTACACCTGTTCTCCACGTGTCCCCCGGTTCTTACATAACCGAGAGGGTATTCGGATACACTTCGGACCGTCGGGTCCCGAGTTGAAGCGAAAAGGTCCGCCACGACAAACGATCTACAATCTGTCTAGAAGGCATTATACATGTCACTTTAAATTACATAGTCAATTTGACTCGTTGAATTCCTCTTCAATACCATCCAATAGGTTGTCTAGTCTACAGTCCTGTTGGGAATACTTTGCGGGCAATTCTACTTGGCTGTACACTAAGCTCACAGGGATCTCCTTCCCATCAGGCCCCACAGGTCCGACTTCGGCCATGTGGTTCGGGTCAGCCTTCATGTACCGCGTCTTCACCATTGCCCAGGCTTCCCTGGCGCCCTGACGGCAGGCTGATATCTTCCATAATCGGAAGCGCTGCCGCGCTCCTTTCAGCTTCTCTACAAGCTCTCCAAGGCGTTTGGGCATGGAGACGGATGGCCACAAGGCCTGGGTGACGCCTTGCATCACCTGCCGAACTCGTTCGTGCAGCTGTGAGAGCTCGGGAAGAAGGTCACCCATAGAACCGGGCATTTCCTCGGCAGGATGACCTATTAGCATACCTACAGACATAACTCTATCAGCCAGCTTCCTCGCCGAACTCTTTTTCAAAGTTTGTTCAAGCACTTTCTAAATATGTTGCGTCGAAGCCGCCGATTCTCCTTAACAGAGTCCGACAGTTGGGCACAAACATCTTTTAGTTCCACGCCCACCTTGGTGTTGGCATCTAGGAGATCATTCTTCTCCTGCCTCACCCTCGTAAGCATGCTCTCACCGGCCTTCACCTGGCGTAGGAGCTGTTGCTTATCCGGATTTACTCCAGCGTCATCTGCAATTTTATTGTTAGATCTGTATATACGCCGCATTCTATATGATACTTATCATTCGAAGGATATATTACCAGAGGGGGTCTCTTTGGGCTCCCCTGCTGCGGCCAGTGCGGCCTGAAGTTGGGCTTTGCACTCTTCCAGCTCCTGGGACAGTTGGGTATTCTTTTCTGTAAGAACCTGCATAACAAATGATCCTTAAATCAGTTATTCTAACTGTTTGAAGTCTCAGGGGCTACTGATATATATAACCACGAAATTTTCTCACCCGTATGTCTTTTACATACTGCTCCGTGGCTCTGGCTAGACCTTTTTGAGCGGCACGGAGGTACGCATCTCCCGAGTTGAAGGCATCCAATGCCTCTTGGGAGAAACAAGCGTGACGAAGAACAGTCCGGCGACGCCTGTGGTTCATGGCACTTTCCACCTCGAATTGGTGGCGGACAGTTTATCCGCATCCTCTGTCGGAGGAGTGCCCGGCGCACGCCTCGTATTCGTTCCTGCCTCCGAATCCGGCCTTAGAGCCTGGCTGGTGGAGGCACGATTAGTAGCCTCTCCAGGTATAGTCCGGCGAGCTCTCTTTTTCCTAAAAAGAAGGCACGGGCGTTAATATGCCTCTGAGAATAATGTCTTGGAATAAAGACAGTGTGTTGTACCGCTGCACCGGTGTCTCAATACGGATTGCGGGTATTTTCAGCCTGCCTGGCCTCGCGGCCCCTTGTTGGCTAGTCGTCGCAGGCTCGGCCTTCCTCCTCGATAACCTCCCCTACAAAACACGGTTGTTATACGGCAATCAAAAACACGCAAGGACGGATCCCTCTTCAAAAGTACCAGGACTTTGGTCTCAGTTACCTGTGAGGCTAGAAGTAGCCTAGGGTAATCGGCTGTAATGGCCACCAAAGCGTTGTCATTGCTCAATTGGTAAAATACCCCATCTATCAGCTCCACAGATATGTCCGGATCCTCCTGGGAGGCCGGGTCAAGGGACCGTTCCGGGTCCTCGGGTTGTGGAGGGGGGTTGTTTATCTCCCTTAGAGCCTGGCACAGCTCCTGCGTTGAAATCGTTAGAATGAATACTTAACTATGGGAATATGAAACGGGTGGGCGAGGAAAAGTCTCCGCTTACCCAGCTCGGAGGATTGTACATAGAAAATCCGCCCTGCGGGTTGACTCGGAGGAATTCCTCCTCTTCTCCCTTGTACAAAGTGGATAAGATCTTTATTAGATCAGCAACCGATCCCGGCCCTTTACGGCCGTAGCGGGTGGTGTCATCCTCCCCGTTGAAATCCCACATGGGGTGGCCTCTATACTGAAGCGGCTGCACCCCCCGCATAATGCATGTGGCCATGACCTCGATCATGGTCAATCCGGATCGAGCTAACAAACTTATCCGGCTCATCAGGTAAAGAACGTCCCTGTCATCTTCCTCCAGGGAGCTCCATGGACGCCACCTCCGGCGCTTCTTCAAAGGAGCGTTGTTGAACTCAGGAAGGCCGATTCAAATAGGATCCGGGAGGGGGACGTCTTCTATATAAAACCATTCCGAAGGCCAGTCTTCGGACGTCTTCTTTGGGGTTCCGGATAGATATCCGGTCTCGGCAATACGCCACACTTCGGCTCCGCCCACTTGATATATTGACCCCTTCTGAGAACGGGGCACAAGGCAGAACAGCTTCTTCCACAGTGCGAAATGAGCCTCACAGCCCAAAAACAGCTCGCAAAGGGCTACGAATCCCGCGATATGCAATATGGAGGAAGGCGTAAGGTTGTGCAACTGGAGGCCGTAGAACTCCAGGAGGCCCTGGAGAAACGGATGAATTGGAAATCCGAGCCCTCAATGGTAGAAAAAGGGCCTATAGTCCCGGTTCGTAAGGGCCTTTAGTCCCGGTTCGGGAACCGGGACTAAAGTGTCGGTACTAATACCTCCCCCCTTTAGTCCCGGTTCAATCCAGAACCGGGACTAAAGGCCCTCCACGTGGGCAGTGCGCAGAGCCCAGTCAGGAGACCCTTTGGTCCCGGTTGGTGGCACCAACCAGGACCAATAGGAATCCACGCGTCAGCACTTCTGTGGCTGGGGTTTTTGTTTTTTTTTGAAGGGGGGGGGTTGGGGGTTTTGGGGGGTTAATTTAGGTGTTTCATATATTGTGTTAGCTAGTTATAATTAATAGAGAGAAGTGTCCTCTGTTATGTCCGTGCTTGGTCGACGCTACGTACTATACATACGTATATAGAGAGGACTAGACACGCTAGCTAGCTAGTAAGCAAACGAAGGAAACGGAAGATCGTCATGAACATATATGCATATATACAGAGAGAAGTGATATCGACCACCTCTCCTTCTCCGAGAGATTGGTCGAACAACAAGTTCTCGTATATCTATCTGACACTACCGGCTACATATATACAATAATTATCTCTTACAAATATAATCATACGGACTCAGGGTCCACATAGAATTCTCCGTCTTCAGGGATCACGTGGTTAAGAAAGAATGCCGCCAATTCCTCTTGAATTGCTCGCATGCGAGCTGGTGCTAGGAGTTCATCCCGCTTCCGAAACATCTAATTTGAAGAAGGGGGTCAATACATATATATATATAAATGAATGAAACTCAACACAAATGATGGTAATAAAATAAAATTGTGAATGTTGTTATTTACGTACTTCATATTGTTCGTTAGAGTACCCGCCCCGCTCACAGGTCGTGTGGCGGATGGACTCGCAGATGTAGTATCCACAGAAATCATTCGCTTGTTCCTGCCACAACCACTTTACATGAAATAGAGGTCAGTCAAACTGATAAGCAAGAATGCTAAATGGTATTGATGAAACTAGCGCTTGAATCACTATGAGATGCGCGGAACATGCTACTATAGTACTTACTTTCGGGTGTCTAAATTCCAGCTCCTTCGGCAGTCCCGGAATTGTTTTGGTGAATTTTCTCCAAACCCTGCCGGACAAAGAAAACAATTACTTGATATCAGGAAATGAACAAAGTTGCTGATATGGTGGATAATGATTGATTTAACTTACTTCTCGAGGATTTCAGTCATGTCCGCATACTCCTTGCGATCTTTTCGTTTAGAGTCCAAGACGGTTACTACTCCCTGCTCAAGCTTAATCTCTAGGAGAATATAGTGGAAACTGCACACACATGCATAACTCATGAATTACATTACTATAACCTTGACTAATATATAAGGGAAACCAAATACGCACAAGACAGTAACACTCACCTGAAGTTGTAAGGAAAGAGTATTATATCTTTGTTTTGATTTATTACGAACGATCGTAGCAAGCTGGCCTCGGTAGCTACGGCATGAAGTTTAACCTGAGTTGCATCTATGAGATATGTGTTAATGAACCCAATATCACCGACTTGTCTTTTCTTCAATTCGGCGATCTTCACTCTGCATAATATAGTGAGGATGATTATAAATACATGCAATGAAAGAGCTAAGCTATATAAAGAAACTTAATGACAGAAGTAGTACTACTTACAGACAGTAGCAGGCGACCGTTGTTTATCGAGGGCTAATTGATTGAAAAACTGATAGAAATCCTCAAATGGAACAGGCAACAGATCAATTCCAACGAGGTCATGCTCCTTTTTAACTTTCACATACAAAGTACTCCTCCCCCCAGAGTCTCTGCATATTTTCAAGTACCAATCATGCAATCTTCGCATCATTGTTGATAGAGATCTTTCATCTTTGACGAGAGGCTTCCCATACTCGTATCTTTGTATCTGCACCTCCATGGGTTCATAATGTACTTCGTCGGGCAGGTAATCTGCAAGATTGCTATAACCGGGCACCATCCTCGGATCATTATTGACGTTGTGGCTAGGCACCTTGAGCGGGGGGCACGATTGCTTCGCTTGTTCGCCGAGCTGGGCAATTTGTTTCCCAGCTCATCGTTCTTTCAGCCTTTGATCACTGGCAGTACTTCCCGACCGCTCCGCTTCGGCAAATTCCTTTCCAATAATGCGGTCATAGTTTCCTTTCGGCGGATCAGACTTCAGTGGTTTTGTGAGGGCAGCCAGAGTGCGCTTCACTTTCACCCGATCTACCTTCTCCTCCAGAGGTGGATGTTTCTTTGCTTTCACCCCTTCAAAGAATTTCTTCACTTCTTCTCGCGCGATCTCGGCGTTCTCCTCCTGGGTCCTCTCGTATGGTAACTTCTCTGGAGTCTTCAGAGAAGGACCGAATCTGTATGTCCTCCCGCCTCTGGTTGTACTGCTAGACGCCGACCGAGCAGATGTAGCAGTTGTCTTCTTTACTTGCTTAAGAGGCGGAGGAGAAGGACTACGACGCACCAGAGCAGCTGGAGCGGCGGCCAGTCTCTTCCGCCCTTGCTGACGAGGCGGAGAAGGAGGAGGCTGGATGCTCAGGCGCGTCGGCGCAGGCGGAGAAGGAGGCGGAGTGCCGCCACGCGCCGGAGAAGGAGCCGCCCGAGGGCCCTGATCGGCACTCGCCGGAGGAGGAGGCGGTGGAGGCGGAGTGCTCTGACTCATCGGAGGAGGAGGAGGAGGCGGTGGCGTCCAGTTCGGAAGGTTGATGAGCTCCTTCCGCCATACGCATGGAGTCTTCAGAGCAGACCCCAGCCGAGTCTCCCCTTCACCGGTAGGGTGGTCAAGTTGGAGGTCCTCAAATCCCTCCGTTATCTCATCCACCATCACCCTAGCATATCCTTCTGGAATCGGCTGGCAGTGAAAAGTTGCGCCAGGTTCAGTAGGAAAAACAGAGCCAACAGCCGCCTTGACCTTCAAATTCATCCATTGCGTCCTAAGGTGGCAATTTTGAGACTCCGTTATAGCATCCATGGGATAGCTGGCAGGAGCCGTCAAGGCATGCTCTCGCTGAAGCAGCTCGGTGGAAGCCACGCTGCTTCTGCGCTAAGATGGCGGGGTAGCTTCGGGGGAGGCTTCGGCAGTACGTTTGCTGCAATTTGCTTCTCGTTCCTCTATCGCGTCTACCCTTGCTTTCAGCACCTGCATTTGGGTCTGCTGCACTTTTTTCCTCCTCTCATGGGATTTGTAACCGCCTGCGTCCGGAAACCCAACCTTCCACGGAATGGAGCCTGGCGTGCCTCGTGTCCGTCCAAGGTGCTCAGGATTCCCGAGGGCCATTGTGAGCTCGTTGTTCTCTCTGTCTGGAAAGAACGTCCCTTCCTGCGCTGCTTCGATATACTGCTTAAGCTTACTGACTGGTATGTCCATTTGATCGTTCGTCCAAATGCACTTCCCTGTTAAAGGGTCCAGTGTTCCGCCAGCCCCGAAGAACCATGTCCGGCAATGGTCTGGCCAGTTAATTGTCTCTGGTTCGATCCCTTTATGAACCAGATCATTCTCAGTCTTGGACCACTTAGGCCGGGCTACGAGGTAGCCACCTGACCCCGTGCGATGGTGAAGCTTCTTCTTCGCAGCATTTTGCTTGTTTGTCGCCAACATCTTCTTACTCTTTTCCGATGTCTTGTGGGCCACAAATGCGGGCCAGTGATCTCTGATCTTCTCATATCTGCCCTTGAATTCTGGTGTCTCATTATTTTCGACCAACTTATTCAGCTCTTTCTTCCACCTCCTGAATAGTTCTGCCATCCTCTTCAGAGCAAAAGACTTGGTTAATTTCTCTTTAACTGGGTTCTCTGGATTATCCTCGAGCGGTAGGGTGAAATTTGACTTCAGCTCAGTCCAAAGATCATTTTTCTGCATATCATTGACATAAGAGACCTCAGGGTCTTCTGTAGCCGGCTTAAACCATTGTTGGATGCTTATCGGGATCTTGTCCCTAACCAGAACGCCGCACTGAGCAACAAATGCGCTCTTTGTCCGGAGGGGTTCAATAGGTTGGCCGTCGGGCGCGATTGTTATGATCTCAAACTTTTCATCCGAGCTCAACTTTTTCTTCGGGCCTCGTCTCTTTACCAAAGTTGTGCTTGATCCGGAGGGCTAGAAAAAAGAACAAAGACTTAATTAATATGTGTACATACCAAAACAATGAATGCATCAATCAGCTAGTCAGCATAGGCTTAACTAATATATATACCTGGCCGGACTCGGTTCGGTCACCGGAGCCGTCATCACGGTCTCCTTCTTGCACCGGCATTGGGTCACCGGAGCCGTCCTCATGTTCTTCTTCTCGCACCGGCATTAGGTCACCGTAGCCAGCTTGTTCACCCTCTCCTTCCAGACCATCGGTTTCGTTGAGAAACAACGAGATGGCATCACTTCCTTCTGCGATTATGTCCCTCAACAATGCTTCTTTTGTTACTTCGTCTAGGGCGGTGTCCATAGTTTCTACAAATATTTACAACATGGCAATTATTATTCAAACATGACAGATGGATATATTAGTGCCAAACGTAGAACTAGCTACCTAATCATAGTAAGCTATCGGGAGGGGGTATATATCGACAACGTCCACACTACATCTATGTCCCTCGACGACCCTCGTTCCCGATAAAAAAAAGAGGAAGAAGAAGAAAAATAAGAGGAGAAGAAAGAATAGAGGAGAAGATCTCCTCTATTCTTTCTTCTCCTCTTTTTTTTCTTCTTCCTCTTCTTTTTTTATCCTCTTCTTCCTCTCATGTTCGATAGGATCGCCGAGGGGTCGGGAGGTTGCCTAGTGTCAAGGGATTCAACAAAACCATGTCTTCATCATTAGGCGAAAGTAACATGTGCATGATGGTACGAAGCTCTTCACAGTTGTTCTGGAACGGAGTCCCAGATAGGATAATTCGCTTTTTGGTACAAAGTTCAGCAAGAGCCTTCCGAATATCGCTATTTGGAAGGCCTTTGCTGAACTCGTACCAAAAGGCGGATTATTCTATCCGGGACTCCATTCCAAAACAACTTTGCAGAACTTTGTACCAACATGCCCTAGTTACTTCCGGCTAATGATGAAGGCATGGATTTCTTCAATACTTTGACACTAGGAAACCTCTCTCTACTTTCGGCTAATAAGAAGAAGAAGAAGAAGAAGAAGAAGAAAAGAAGAAAAAAAAGAGGAGAAGAAGAAAGGAATAGTGGAGAAAAGAGAAAATAGAATATATTCTATTTTCTCTTCTTCTCCACTATTCCTTTCTTCTTCTCCTCTTCTTTTTATTCTTTTTTCTTCTTATTTATTTCTCCTCTTCTTTTCGGTAGAGGAAACCCTAAATAGCTAGCAAGTATCATGGGTGTGAGATACATGTGGCCTTCGGTGTCGGACACTACATCCACGTCCCACAAGTGACGTGGGCATCGAAGCCCGCGCCACTTGTGGGATGTGGGTGTAGTGTCCGACACCGACGGTACATGTATCTCACACCGACGATACTGTCTATTTAGGGTTTCTCCTCTACCGCTCGGCGACCCTCTCGACAACCCTCGTTCCCGATAAAATAAAGAGGAAGAAGAAAAAAGAAGAGAAGAAAGAATAGAGGAGAAGACTTCCTCTTCTTCCTCTCCTCTTCTTCTCCCTCTTCTTCCCCTTCTTCCTCGCCTCTCTCATGAATGTCCGACGTTCTCGACCCCCCCCACGTGTCGAAGAAAAAAAAGAAGAAAAAAAAGAGGAGAAGAAGAAAGGAATAGTGGAGAAGAAGAGAAAATAGAATATATTATATTTTCTCCTCTTCTTTTTCTTCTTTTTTCTTCTTCTTATTTATTTCTCCTCGTCTTCCTCTCCTCTTCTTCTTCTTATTTAGTTCACTCGACCCCTCGTCCCTCTCTCGACCCCTCGATGACCCTCGTCCCTGATAACATATTTTTTCTCCCCACGACACCTCTCGACCTCTCGTCCCACTCTCGACCCCTCATCATCATCTATCACCCCCTCGTTTTCTTTAGCATATATCCATGAACAAAATAGAGGAGAAGATCGAAGAAAAAAAAAAGAAGTCTTCCTCTTCTTATTTTCCTTTTTCCACTCCTTCCTTTTCTTCTTCTTCTTCCTTCTTCCTCTTTTCTTCCTTTTCCTTATTTTACTTTTTCCTCTACACTAACCTAAAATCGATATCTACTAATTAACAACCTAAGTAAAAAAATGAATACATATATGAAAAAAAACATCATATAAAAAAACATTTTTGACATATTTAGCATATTGTGATCCATAGTTCAAAATTTTCAAATTTCATTCAAATGAAATTTGAATTGGATTCAAATAACTTCTTGAAAACCTATTCTAAACCTCTCCAAAAATTCTGAAATTTTGCCATCGCCTTTGTCTTGCATCAGTACCTCACCACAATTTTTTTTTAAATTCCAAAAATGCCCAAAGCCATCTAGAATTTCATCAAACACCTTCTATATGGACAAAAAAATTCAGAAATTCCAAAAAATTCAGAAAAGTGGACAGCGCGTTGCTGCTGCTCCACTTCTCCTCTCCTCTACTTCTCCTCTCCTTCTACTCTTAATGCATCGGGGCCGGCGGCGACCATGGAGCAGGGGCGGAGCAAGGGCGCTCGGGCGCAAGAGTGGCACTCGAGAGGGGGGCTCACTTTAAGGGGGGCGGTGATGGCTGGAGTCCGGCGACGAGGACGGCGGGCTCGGGGCGGCACGCGGTGACGGGGACGGCAGCCTCGGGCCGGGCGGCACGCGGTGATGGCCGGGGACAAGGAGGCGGGCTCGGGGAGGCACGCGGCAACGGGGACGAGGGCGGCGGGCTCAGGGATGCCGGCGATGAGGACGGCGCAGGCTCACAGAGGGCTCGGCGGCGACGAGGACGAGGAGCAGCCTGGCGGCGTCGTCGGAGGAGAGGACGAGGAGATCGATTGAACTGAATCGAGAATTTCACAAGTGTTGGCTTATATAGCCATAGAATTGGTCCCGGTTCGTGAAATCAACCGTGACCAATGCCCCCCTTTAGTCCCGGTTGGTTCCACCAACCGGGACCAAAGGCCAATTTTCAGCAGCCCAAAGGGCGGGAAGCGGCAGCCTTTGGTCTTGGTTAGTGGCACCAACCGGGACTAAAGGGGGGAATTGGTCACTGTTGGTGCCACGAACCGTAACCAATGCCCCCTTTAGTCCCGGTTGGTGCCACCAACCGGGACCAATGGCCTTTGTTGCCCCGAGCCCAAAAGTTTAGTCCCACATCGCTAGCTGAAGGGCGCCGGCACTGGTTTATAAGCGCTGGTGTTCCTACCCATTCGAGCTCCTCTCTAATGCAGGCTTTCGGGCCTAAACTTGCTACTGCCTGTGGGCCTATTGGGCCTTCTGCGGGCCTGAATCCCGGCCCACGTAGGGTTTCTAGTCGTATTCAGGCCGTGGAGGCCCAGTACGAGGCATTTTTTTGGTTTTTTCTTTTTTATTTCTACATTTTTTTTGGTTTTTTATTTTTTTATTTCTACTTAAAACTAAATACTTATAGTTTTTTAGTGATTTCTTTTTGCTTTTAGGTCACAAAAATTATAAACTTTTTGTTAGTGCCATTAGTTTTAAATTTTGAATAGTTTAAATTTGAATTTTTAAAAATTTGTGTGAATCACTAGTTTATGAATAACTTTACTATAAAAATAGAATTTTTTTTCTATTTATTTTTTATTTATACTTACAACTAAATACTTATAGTTTTTTAGTGATTTCTTTTTGCTTTTAGGTCACAAAAATTATAAACTTTCTGTTAGTGCCATTAGTTTTAAAATTTTGAATAGTTTAAATTGGAATTTTATAAAATTTGTGTGAATCACTAGTTTATGAATAACTTTACTATAAAAATAGAATTTTTTTTTTCTTCTTTGCTATTTATTTTTTATTTATACTTACAATTAAATACTTATAGTTTGATTTTAGGTCACAAAAATTATATTCTTTTTGCTATTGAAGAATATTATAGTTTTATTTTAGTTGATCATAACATAATATTTTAATTGATTGTTTTTATTTTGATAAAAGTTTTGTAGTTCATTCTATTTGCTATTAATTCATTCTTTGAGCTAAATGACTCTGAAATTGGAAAGCAGTTCAAAATGAACTCTGAAAAGGTTGAAAGTTGGCATGGTATCATCATTTCACCCACATAGCATGTTCCAAAAAGTAGAGAGGGTTACGACAAAAACTTGATGCATTTCGTGTACAAAATGGACAATCACTTTCGAAGTATCAAAGTTTCGAACCATAAGACATGAAAGCATTTCAAATGAACTCTGAAAAAGTTGAAAGTTGGGATGGTATCATAATTTCACCCACATAGCATTTGCTTATTGCGGGAGAAAGTCTTCACTTTTTCTTCGCTTGTGTCATTTGCTTATTGTGCCGTAACCATGGATAATCTTCATTGTTTATCAGGATGCTTGGGTCAGCCTTGACATTGAAGGGAGGAATTTCATGAAACTTTTCATAATCTTCAGACATGTTTGTCTTGCCGTCCACTCCCAGGATGTCCCTTTTTCCTGAAAGAACTATGTGGCGCTTTGGCTCATCGTATGATGTATTCGCTTCCTTATCTTTTCTTTTTCTCGGTTTGGTAGACATGTCCTTCACATAGATAACCTGTGCCACATGATTGGCTAGGACGAACGGTTCGTCAATGTACCCAAGATTTTTCAGATCCACTGTTGTCATTCCGTACTGTGGGTCTACCTGTACCCCGCCGCCTAACAGATTGACCCATTTGCACTTAAACAAAGGGACCTTAAAATCAGGTCCGTAGTCAAGTTCCCATATGTCCACTATGTAACCATAATATGTGTCCTTTCTGCTCTCCGTTGCTGCATCAAAGCGGACACCGCTGTTTTGGTTGGTGCTCTTTTGATCTTGGGCGATCGTGTAAAATGTATTCCCATTTATCTCGTATCCTTTGTAAGTCAATACCATCAAAGATGGTCCCCTGGACAACAAGTACAACTCATCACAAATAGTGTTGTCACCTCTGAGACGTGTTTCCAACCAACTGCTGAAAGTCCTGATGTGTTCACATGTAATCCGGTCGTCGCACTGCTCCGGGTGTTTGGAGCGCAGACTGTTCTTGTGTTCATCGACATACGGGGTCAGCAAGGTAGAGTTCTGTAGAACTGTGTAGTGTGCTTGAGACCAAGAATATCCGTCCCTGCATATTATTGAGTCTCTTCCCAGAGTGCCTTTTCCAGTCAGTCTCCCCTCATACCGCGATTTAGGGAGACCTATCTTGTTAAGGCCAGGAATGAAGTCAACACAAAACCCGATAACATCCTCTGTTTGATGGCCCATGGAGATGCTTCCTTCTGGCCTAGCGCGGTTACGGACATATTTCTTTAGGACTCCCATGAACCTCTCAAAGGGGAACATATTGTGTAGAAATACGGGCCCCAGGATGACAATCTCGTCGACTAGATGAACTAGGACGTGCGTCATGATATTGAAGAAGGATGGTGGGAACACCAGCTCGAAACTGACAAGACATTGCGCCACATCACTCCTTAGCCTTGGTAAGATTTCTGGATCGATCACCTTCTGAGAGATTGCATTGAGGAATGCACATAGCTTCACAATGGCTAATCGAACATTTTCCGGTAGAAGCCCCCTCAATGCAACCGGAAGCAGTTGTGTCATAATCATGTTGCAGTCATGAGACTTTAGGTTCTGAAACTTTTTCTCTGGCATATTTATTATTCCCTTTATATTCGACGAGAAGCCAGTCGTGACCTTCATACTAAGCAGGCATTCAAAGAAGATTTCTTTCTCTTCTTTCGTAAGAGCATAGCTGGCAGGACCTTTATACTGCTTCGGAGGCATGCCATCTTTTCGTGCAAACGTTGCAGGTCCTCTCGTGCCTCAGGTGTATCTTTTGTCTTCCCATACATGCCCAAGAAGCCTAGCAGGTTCACGCAAAGGTTCTTCGTCACGTGCATCACGTCGATTGAGGAGCGGACCTCTAGGTCTTTCCAGTAGTGTAGGTCCCAAAATATAGATTTCTTCTTCCACATGGGTGCGTGTCCCTCAGCGCCATTCGGAACAGCTAGTCCACCGGGACCCTTTCCAAAGATTACGTAGTGTAAATCATTGACCATAGCAAGCACGTGATCACCGGTGCGCATGGCGGGCTTCTTCCGGTGATCGGCCTCGCCTTTGAAATGCTTGCCTTTCTTTCGACATTGATGGTTGGTCGGAAGAAATCGACGATGGCCCAGGTACACATTCTTCCTGCATTTGTCCAGGTATATACTTTCAGTGTCATCTAAACAGTGCGTGCATGCATGGTATCCTTTGTTTGTCTGTCCTGAAAGGTTACTGAGAGTGGGCCAATCGTTGATGGTCACGAACAGCAACGCCTTAAGGTTAAATTCCTCCTGTCTGTGCTCATCCCACGTACGTACACCGTTTCCATTCCACAGCTGTAAAAGTTCTTCAACTAATGGCCTTAGGTACACATCAATTTCGTTGCCGGGTTGCTTAGGGCCTTGGATGAGAACTGGCATCATAATGAACTTCTGCTTCATGCACATCCAAGGAGGAAGGTTATACATACATAGAGTCACGGGCCAGGTGTTGTGATTGCTGCTCTGCTCCCCGAAAGGATTAATGCCATCCGCGCTTAAAGCAAACCATACATTCCTTGGGTCCTTTGCAAACTCATCCCAGTACTTTCTCTTGATTTTTCTCCACTGCGACCCGTCAGCGGGTGCTCTCAACTTCCCATCTTTCTTTCGATTCTCACTGTGCCATCGCATCAACTTGGCATGCTCTTCGTTTCTGAATAGACGTTTCAACCGTGGTATTATAGGAGCATACCACATCACCTTCGCAGGAACCCTCTTCCTGAGGGGCTTGCCGTCAACATCACCAGGGTCATCTCGTCTGATCTTATACCGCAACGCACCGCATACCGGGCATGCGTTCAGATCCTTGTATGCACCGCGGTAGAGGATGCAGTCATTAGGGCATGCATGTATCTTCTCCACCTCCAATCCTAGAGGGCATACGACCTTCTTTGCTGCGTATGTACTGTCGGGCAATTCATTATCCTTTGGAAGCTTCTTCTTCAATATTTTCAGTAGCTTCTCAAATCCTTTGTCAGCCACAGCATTCTCTGCCTTCCACTGCAGCAATTCCAGTACGGTACCGAGCTTTGTGTTGCCATCTTCGCAATTGGGGTATAACCCTTTTTTGTGATCCTCTAACATGCGATCGAACTTCAGCTTCTCCTTTTGACTAATGCATTGCGTCCTTGCATCGACAATGACCCGGCGAAGATCATCATCATCGGGCACATCGTCTGGTTCCTCTTGATCTTCAGCAGCTTCACCCGTTGCAGCATCATTGGGCACATCGTCTGGTTCCTCTTGATCTTCACCAGCTCCCCCCGTTGCAGCATTCACCGTATTCAGGGGGCACATAGTTGTCATCGTACTCTTCTTCTTCGCCGTCTTCCATCATAACCCCTATTTCTCCGTGCCTCGTCCAAACATTATAGTGTGGCATGAAACCCTTGTAAAGCAGGTGGGAGTGAAGGATTTTCCGGTTAGAGTAAGACCTCGTATTCCCACATTCAGTGCATGGACAACACATAAAACCATTCTGCTTGTTTGCCTCAGCCGCATCGAGAAACTCATGCACGCCCTTAATGTACTCGCGGGTGTGTCTGTCACCGTACATCCATTGCCGGTTCATCTACGTGCATTATATATAAATAAGTGTCCAAATTAATAGAGGTTCATCATCAAATTAAAACCAAAGTGCATACATAGTTCTCATCTAACAACATATAGCTCTCCAGAGCATCTAATTAATTAAACCATATATTGAAACTATGTAAAACATTTCAATGCAAAAACAAATGCGATCATAATCGCAACCAAGGTAACAATTGATCCAACGGCATAATGATACCAAGCCTCGGTATGAATGGCATATTTTCTAAACTTTCTAATCTTCAAGCGCATTGCATCCATCTTGATCTTGTGACCATCGACGACATCCGCAACATGCAACTCCAATATCATCTTCTCCTCCTCAATTTTTTTTATTTTTTCCTTCAACAAATTGTTTTCTTCTTCAACTAAATTTAACCTCTCGACAATAGGGTCGGTTGGCATTTCCGATTCACATACATCCTAGATAAATAAAATCTATGTCACGTTGGTCGGCATAATTTTCATAAACAATAAATGAACCAATAGTTATAAAGATAATATACATACCAAATCCGAATCATAGACAGGACGAGGGCCGACGGGGGCGGATACCAAAACCATCGCACTATATAGGATGCAATAATAAATGTAAGAAAATGATACAAGTATCTATCTAAACATACAAGTAAGAATATTTTTCCTTTCAGAAAGAAGATAAGAACAAGAGGCTTACCACGGTGGTGTCGGTGATGAGATCGGCGCGGGTGATCGACGGCGGTGAAGACGGGGACGGGGCGTGACGGACCGCTAAATGTAGACAAATCTCGAGGAAAATGGAGCTTGTAGGTCGAGCTTCGAGAGGAGAAAGCTTAAGTAGTGTGGCTCGGGCATTCCATCGAACACCTCATGTGCATAGGAGGTGAGCTAGAGCACCACAAAGCCCTCTCCCCCTCGGTTAGAAAAAATAGAGCACTGTGCTCTGCTCTTGCACGAGGGGGTATATATAGGCACCTCATTGGTCCCGGTTGGTGCCATGAACCGGGACTAAAGGGGAGCCTTTGGTCCCGGTTCAAGCCACCAACCGGGACCAATGGTGGTGGGCCAGGAGCGAGGCCCATTGGTCCCGGTTCGTCCCACCAACCGGGACCAAAAGGTCCAGACGAACCGGGACCAATGGCCCACGTGGCCTGGCCGGCCCCCTGGGCTCACGAACCGGGACCAATGCCCACATTGGTCCCGGTTCTAGACTGAACCGGGACTAATGGGCTGAGCCGGCCTGGACCATAGCCCTGTTTTCTACTAGTGCCTCTTACCAAATGAGGGACAAGGCATACCCTCTCTCCCTTGGAGGGATTGGGAAGGCTCTCCACTTACTCTCCGCCATTATAGGTGGCGAGTCCGGCTCGAACCGGGACCATGTACGCTGGGGGAAGAAATCCCTTGGTCTGAAGCATCACTAATTCGCTGTGCGGGACAGAACATCTCTCCCAATCTCCAGGCTTGGGGCTAGGGGAGCGAGAGGAGGAGCTGCGTCGACCGGACATGATGGAATAGATCTCTGTCGGATGCGCTCCGATGAAGGCTTGCCAAGGGAAGATGATGTGATTTGGATCTGAATCCTCGTCTTTTTAATAGGCAGCTCATTCGCACGGCTAGGGGAGTAAATGTAAAAACACCCTGGCTCTTCACATTCGCTTGACACGTGTAAAGTGGCCATTATTTGGCGTGGAAGCCAAGGAGTACAACATTCAGAAGAGGCCGGACACTATTTCAATAGGTACACGGAATTTTGAGAAGAACCCGCCTTGCAATGCCGAAGACAATACTGCGCACCGGACTCATCATCATTGAAGCCTGGTTCGGGGGCTACTGAGGGAGTTCTGGATTAGGGGGTCTCCGGACAGCCGGACTATATCCTTCAGCCGGACTGTTAGACTATGAAGATACAAGATGGAAGACTTCGTCTCGTGTCCGGATAGGACTCTACTTGGCGCGGAAGGAAAGCTAGGCAATACGGATATGGATATCTCCTCCTTTGTAACCGACCTTGTGTAACCCTAGCCCCTCCTGGTGTATATATAAACCAGAGGGTTTTAGTCTGTAGGGCAACAACCACAACATACAATCATACCATAGGCTAGCTTCTAGGGTTTAGCCTCTCTGATCTCGTGGTAGATCTACTCTTGTACTACCCATATCATCAATATTAATCAAGCAGGACATAGAGTTTTACCTCCATCAAGAGGGCCCGAACCTGGGTAAAACATCATGTCCCCTGCCTCTTGTTACCATCCGGCCTAGACGCATAGTTCAGGACCCCCTACCCGAGATCCGCCGGTTTTGACACCGACAAACAGCCTGTTCGCATATAGCCCATTTACAGCACGCTAACCCAAGGCCCGTTACGCCCTATTCGAATTAGGCCTAGTAGCGCCATCTGGGCCATCCAATATGATTCCAGCCTGTTTTCACTTCTTGCCCATGTATGGCCCATGACGTCTTTCAGCCCATATGAGGCCCTATGTAACTCTTAGCCTATTAACGGCCCATGGTGAAACTAGCCCGGAATGAACAGTGTATCACTTTACACCCATTAACGGCCCGTGGTGAAACTGGCCCATAATGAACAGTGTATCACTTTATACCCATTAACGGCCCGTTATTCCGTTGGGCCGTTTCCAGCCCATGTTATCTTTCAGCCTTCTTAGAGCCCATTTATTCTTGGGCTCATTTCCAGCATTCGTTTACTTACGGACCGTCACTGTCATTTTTTGCTTGTGGGCCAAATTCAGCCCGTGGTTACAGTCGTCCCGTTTGTGGTCCGTTAATACGTTGGGCCATTTTCATAGCGTCATCAAATACGGCCTATTAACGATGGCCCTTACGGTCGGCCCTTGAACGGACGATTCCAAATCTAGCCCGTTTACGGCCATAATGCAGCCTGTTATTGGCCCATGTTTGGCCAATTGAGCATACGGCCCGTATAAGGCCCATTGATGATACGGCCCGTAGAAGGCCCATTGTTTCTACGGACCATAGAAGGCCTACTGTTTCGACGGCCTGTAGAAGGCCCACTGTTTCTACGGCCCGTAGGAGGCCCAATGTCACTACAGTAAATATTAGCCCATGGTTATTGTGGCCTAGTTTTCAAAAATAGGTTATTGCAGCCACTAGTTAACCGCGGAAAAAGAACTGCAACGACAACAAGCAAATAAATAAACAAGACAACAAGGAGATAAATAAGCAAGCAACTAACGCTAGGCTATCACGGCTATTACACATATTACATCCACTGGGCATCAAAGTTCGCCACCAGTGCAAATATAGGGAATAAAGCAGCATATCATATACCCTGGCCGTCAAAATTGGCCACCAGTGCAAATAAACGCGGCAGAAAAACAAGAGCATAACTGAAACAACTTCAGAAGACACTACAAGAAATATGTCAACTTGTGACCTTCTGTTAGTGACCCTGGAAGAATTTTTCATAGATCTATGACCATTTCAGACCAATTGGTCAAAAGTTGTTCGGGGGGCTCCAAAACCTAAACTATAACGACCATTTTGGTCAGAAAGGTCGTAATTTCCTTACACGAAATGGTCATAAAGCAGATAGCACTGGTCTGCTGCCTTATTTCTAGCTGATCATGACCAATATAGATGGTCATAACCTTGTAAATTGTGGTGGGTTGCTATGACTAGGCGCCACCTCATCAGTTTTGCCTATGTGTCATGTCCATGTGGCAGTTTTTGCCCTAGGTTGTGAAGCAACCTATATTTCTGTCATTCCCAAAATTCCCAAAAAAATCTCATAAATTCTTTGGGTCATATCTTCATCATATATGTAAAAATCCTTCCTTGCCTAGTTCAAAACTAATTCAACAATATTCATTTTCCTATTCTTTTCACGACAACACTTTATGAAGGAAGTGCTATTTATATATTTTTGATTGCCCTCGGAATTTTTGGGCACTCTTTCTTATCCAAATCATTACCGCATGACAAAATTCAGCTCCACTTGCCTAGCAAATCTTCCTCGGCAAATTTCCAAAGTTTTTTTCCGCCTAGAAGCATTGTGAAGGAAGTACGTTTTTTATATATCCAAATGACATGAAATTTATACAGTTTCTTCATATGCCCAAATTATCACCCTCAGCCAAATTGCAGCTCAAGAAAATTATCTATGCGAGCCCAGGTTCAATTTATATTTTATGGCCAAATTGGCACGTTGCAAAGCAAGTGTTATCTAGACCCCTCCTATTAACCTCAAACTCTTTGGGCACTCTTCCATACCCAAATCATTGCCACATGATAATATTCAGCTCCATTTTCCTAGTCAATCTTTCTCAGGAAATTTTCAAAGTTTCTATCTCGAGAGAAGCTTTGTGAAGTAAGTACTAGCTAGGCTTACCCAAATGATCTGAAAATCTACCAAGGCATAACCATACCTATGTAACTTACCTACACCAAATTTGAGCTCATTTTATTCATCCAATTTCTCTCACTAGTTTTCCCAAGTTTTTGTCCATAGAAGAACATTGTGAAGGAAGCACCACTTTGGCATGTCCAAATGGTATCAATTTTCTACGGTGCTTTCCAATGCCCAAATAACCATCCTCCACCAAATTTCAGCTCAATCCATTCATTATTTTGAGCCCAGCTTCAACATTCATATTTCTGTCCAGTGTGGTACTTTGCAAAGCAAGTACCACCTAGGATCCTCCTTTTGATCTGAAAATTTGCGAAGACATTCTTCTTAGTAGATGATCATCCTCAACAAAAACTCACGCCCATTGGCCATGTGCATTTCCCGTACCGGTAATCAAAGACTTGGCTGCTAATTCATGTTTGAGCATCGATCGGTCTCCTCGTGAGAATCTTATGTTGTAATTTTCTTCCTAGAACCTACCTGGGGAGTGACCAACCCACTAGACATGCCTAGGCTGCCCAGAACACATGGCAACGCCACGGTCACGCGGTGACCACGCGTCGGGCATGCGAGTTTACGCGCTCTAGAGTTGGGGGCCTTGGCCACCGCCCAAACCTCGACGTATCGCCATCAAACCATGTATTTATGATTAAATAGGTACTTATGTAACTATAAATTATTTTTGGAAAAAATAAATAGTAAATTATGAGGCAGCTGCAGTTCAAATTTGACCCGCTTCCTACTAAATCGGCGGGAATTTGTCTTTTTCACCAGAGGTGGATCAAAACTTTTGACGCCCAACAATTTTGTCAATTGTGCATTAAATAAGGCCTAGTATTTTATAAAAATGATTTGGTCCAATTTTGCAACAATTATTTGGGAGGTCCTTCACAAAAAAACCTCCTTTTGGGCACTCGAAAAATGGAAAATGGTTTTTTCGTCCAAAGAAAATGAAAACTTCCTTAGGCAAGATTGTTTGCCATTCCAATATACACCCTTGTGCACAATATGGGATCATTTGAACAAATTATGCCATGAATGTGGCCATAAGATTGATCATTTGGCCTGAAAGGCATTGATCTCCACACGTGATAGCTCGTTTTTGAGAACACTTTTTAAAAATAATTGCCGTATTACAAGTTTGTTATTTTTCCTAGGAAGTTGGCCACATATAATGACACAATGCGAAGGTTTCCCAATTTTTTGATTTTTTTTGAATTTTTTATGCCCGTTTCAAAATGCGGTCAAAACGGCGAGAATGACCATTCTTAGCTAGTGGTTGAATCTTGGAATTTTTTTGGTGTTTCTATGATTAAATAGATACTTATGTACCTATAAATGATTTTTGGAAAAAATAAAGAGCAAACTACAAGGCAGCTACAGTTCAAATTTGACCCGCTTCCAGCTGAATCAGCGGAAATCTGTATTTTTCATGAGAGGTAGATCAAAACTTTTTACACCCAACCATTTGGTCAATTGTGCATTAAATATGTCCTAGTATTTTAGAAAAATGATTTGGTCCAATTTTGCAACAATTATTTGGTAGGTCCTTCACAAAAAAACCTCCTTTTGGGCACTCGAAAAATGGAAAATGGTTTTTTCATCCAAAGAAAATGAAAACTTCCTTAGGAAACATTGTTTGCCATTCCAATATGCACCCTTGTGCACAATATGAGATCATTTGAACAAACTATGCCATGGATGTGGCCATAAGATTGATCATTTGGCTTGAAAGCCATTGATCTCCACACGTGATAGCTCGTTTTTGAGAACACTTTTTTAAAATAATTGCCGTATTACAAGTTTGTTATTTTTCCTGGAAACTTGGTCACATATAATGACACAATGCGAAGGTTTCCCAATTTTTTGATTTTTTTGAATTTTTTATGCCTGTTTCAAAATGCGGTCAAAACGGCGGGCATGACCGTTCCAAGCTAGTGGTTGAATCTTGGAATTTTATTGGTGTTTCTATGATTAAATAGATACTTATGTACCTAGAAATGATTTTTGGAAAAAATAAAGAGCAAACTATGAGGCAGCTGCAGTTCAAATTTGACCCGCTTCCTACTAAATAGGCGGGAATTTGTCTTTTTCACCAGAGGTCGATCAAAACTTTTGACACCAAACCATTTGGTCAATTGTGAATCAAATATGGCCTAGTATTTTATAAAAATAATTTGATCCAATTTTGCAACAAATATATGGTAGGTCCTTCACAAAAAGAACTCAATTCGAGCACTCGAAAAATGGAAAATGAATTTTCCGTGCAAAGAAAATGAAAACCCCCTTAGGAAACATTGTTTGGAATTCCATGATGCACCCTTGTGCACAATATGAGATCATCTTAACAAACTATGCCATGAATGTGGCCATAAGATTGATCATTTGTCTTGAAAACCCTGAATCTTCACGCGTGATAGCTCATTTTTTAGAACACTTTTTAAAAATAATTGTCGTATTACAAGTTTATTATTTTTCCTGGAAACTTGGTCACATATAATGACACAATGTGAAGGTTTCCCAATTTTTTGATTTTTTCAAATTTTTATGCCCGTTTCAAAATGCGGTCAAAACGGCGGGCATGACCGTTCCTAGCTAGTGGTTGAATCTTATAATTTTTTTGGTGTTTCTCTGATTAAATAGGTACTTATGTACCTAGAAATGATTTATTTGGTGTGATTTTGTAACAAATATATGGTAGGTCCTTCATAAAAAAACTCATTTCGGGCACTCAGAAACGGAAAATGAATTTTCCGTGCAAAGTAAATGAAAGCTCCCTTAGGCAACATTGTTTAGAATTCCAAGATGTACCCATGTGCACAATATGAGATCATTTGAATAAACTATGCCATGAAAATTTGGTAGGTCCATCATAAGAAAAACTTATTTTGGTTACTCGGAAAATGAAAAATGGTTTTTTCGCGCAAAGAAAATGAAACCCACGCAAATCAACATTGTTTGTCATCCCTACATACACACACATGCAAAAAATTGGTTCATTTGAATAAAATATAATAAGTTAATATGTTGAATGTTTATCCTGAATAAGAAGGTAAAAACTATAAGAGAAACGAAAGAAAAAAAGAAAAAATATATAAGCTTAACTCTGATTGGTGGAATCAGTTGTGCCCTGGATCGATGACATGGCAAACATCTATCCATCCATACATCCGTCCGCCCGTCCATCCTAGTGCTCCGCGCACTCTCTCTCTCCCTCTCTCTTGCAGCAAACCCCTCTCAACCCTAGCGCTTGCAGCCGCCTCCCACCGCTGCTCCCCGATCCAGATCCACCGCTGCTCCCCGATCCAGATCCGCCGCCATCTCCCTGTCCCCTCGCCGCCGGTCTGCACCCTCCCACCCCCACCTTTGCCGCCCATCCACCATCGCCGCCCCACCCACGTCGCCTCGCTGCTCCAGCCATCTTCGCCATCGGCGGCCGCCTGCCTCACCATCAACGAACACGTCAGCTACTCCGTTCGCCTCGCTGCTCAACGAAGACGCCTGCCGCGGAGCAGATCGGGCGAGATTCATAGCCAAGCGAGAAGAGGAGCCCCCCGACTACTCTACGCGTGCCGCCAGATCTTCAACGCCCAACACCGACGTCTTCCTCCTTGGTCCGCCCAGGCTCCCCCTCGGTCCGCGTCCCTGAGGCGAGAGCATGTCGGCGGAGGAGGATTTGGCTGGTGAGATGGTAAGCTGGTTCTGCGGGCTGGTTCGATGATTCGATTCGTGTTGGTGCGAGCGTCCCGTTGATGATGTGCTGTTTGTTTGTTTTTTTACTTAGGCAGGGCGCAAGGAGATGGCGCTCGACCTGGCATGTTCATTGACAAGGGCGTCCAGGTCAAGCTCACCGGCGGCCGCCAAGGTTGATCCGATTCGCACAGCCCAAATCCCCTCATTTTTCTTCTGTCCCTTCCCAGTGTTATGATAGATACATCATCAGATCCACTAGAGGGCTCCCTATTTGTTTTGCATTAGGCTCTGCCATCGTTGCAGTGTTTGGTGTCGAGAGATACGTTATTTCTGGGTACATGGACGGAGAATTTGACTTAGCTAGCTAGCTTCCGATGACTCGTTCAATGCTAAGCGCCGAGAGAGACCGGTAGAGCGTGTGGCTAGCTAGCTTCTGAAGGAGACCACGTAATCTGGACATCTTTTTTAGAAAAGGAATCCTGATATCTTAGCAGCAGAATTAACACTAGGACCAAGTGAGGACGCAGACGTTTTCTGTGAGACTGTGAGAGACATGCACGGGGTGGATGCATGCACACTATTCATTTTCCCTATAGAAGTCTATGGTTTTGCATTTTTGTACATCTCAAACCAAGCCGTATTTCATATCATAGGATAATTCTAGCTCGGAGACCATGGTCATGGTGTTGTTCGTACAGAAACCTGAGCCGACTTGCTTGTACAATTAACTTTTAAGATGTAATTTTCCATTAGTGAGCATGGTAATTGGGAAACACTATATAATGATAAAGTAATTAAAGAATATATATTCTTTAGAAATAATTGAAGAATTGTTCATACATTATACATGAGCCCATGCTGCTGGGGTATGTGCCATGCTCGACGCATTTGATTTTTTGAGGTTGTCTTGAAGTTTGTTAACGCGCAGGCAATGCCCCTGGACCCCATTCTCCGCCCATCCGGGAGTGGGCTGGATGTCGTCCTCCTCGACACGGCCGTCCCCGAAGAGCTCTCTTGGTCAGAGGTGGAGCAGCAAGGCCTCCTATCCTCCAGCGCGTGGACCGACGGATGCGTCCTCTTGCTCTCCTAGCGTGGTGAGCTTCCCCTCTACCCCCTACCCCAGATCTGGATGATACTTGCAATTGTGCAGCTATATATGAAACAAATTAGGTCTTGGTTCAGTTTTGTATGTGACGATTTGATTAAACCTTGACTGAAACCAAAGCATCACGTTTTGATTAAATGTTTACATGAGTTGTTATTCTATTCAAGTGGGTGAACTAAGCCATTTTTATTTAGCTTGCTCTCTACTATGCCAAAGCCATCATTGTGAGCTATCACTGCATTACATTTTCCCAGAATTACAAATTAGCCACGGACTTGATTTGTTATTTGGACCACAAGCCTTTTGGGCACCGGATTTATATTATTAGCCCAGTACTGCAAGAATTCATAAGATTGACCTTTAGGCATCCCTAAAACTAACCACATGCTAGAGGATTTGAGCTGGTACATACGAATCATCAACTCCAGTTCCATGTTTCTCATGACTTTAGTCTGAACCAAGCATATGTACCTCTTAACTCCTCGTCCATAAATATCTGTTGTTGACACTCTCCCTGGTCGGTTTCCATCGTGTATATCATGATCGGAGACGTCTGCCTATACATTGTTTGCAAGGATGAATATGATGAGCTTGCTTCCTGCTACAGATCCGACCTCTTCTGTCTTCGCCTGACCACGACCACAACGATGGCGAGGAGAAGGCTACGAGGAGGTGGACAACCTTCAGGCTGCCGCACAAGACGACCAAGGTCCGCTCTACTCTGCTGCTATCCCTCTCTCCAGCTTTGTAGAAACACTCGCTGGGTGCTTCGCTTGCCCCTGGCAATGTCAATAAATCACAGTGGTACTGTAGGCACCGAGGAAATTGTGGCATTTTGTTTAATTTGTTTATTCATTTGTTGCAGTCTGTGCACTGTTGTGGTGAAACTCTAGTGTTTCTGCAAACGACAAGTGCGTATGGGCACTGATTGCTAGAAGTATTTAAGTTGACATCTTTGTTGGTTTAGATAGTACAAAAATTTTGAAGGGTGGTTGATTTGCTTCTATTTTTGAAATAGAGGTGACTATAGTTATGCATGAACAAGAATATGCTTGTAACTGGTGACAGATATGTTCTGCTGACCAGCTTTGCAGTTTGCCACATTGGTGATGGAAGTGCCCCTAAATGATGATATCTTAGCAAGTGCTTTCTCTGATGTTTAACCTTGTTACGCTTGTCCATAAGTACTGCCGTTGATTTTGGTATATGAGCACTGGTGTTTTCTGCTTACAACAAGCTATGTATTGTACATGTGTCCATTTTACCTGTGTAAATAGTTTGTTTCATACCCAGTAACATGTTTCCTCATAATGAATTATCCTGCTACTAATGGATACAAGGACGAAAGGCACAGTTTCCTGTCAAGTAGTGTTTGTTTGGTGACAGGATGCTGTTTTTTACTTCCAAGTATAATGCTCCTTTCATGTAGTGATGATACTGCATCTATTTCATTCCATGTTTATGCCTCTTCCAGAAAATGTGCTGCACCTACAATAATCAATCTAACTTATCCATTTTATTTTATAGGCCTTCGAGTACAAGAGGCTGCTGCTTGACTATAACAGCGAACACGACCAACAAGTTCTGCCAGCACGAGGCAAGCAACGACATGCTCGGATACCCCCACCTGTGAGTCGCGCTCCCCTTGCCCAGCCGCCCCTTCTCGCAAGTCTCTCTAGATTTGGGAGCACTGCTAGATCCTCTGCACTGGAAACGATCATATATTCAGATGGTATGTTATTTTCTGTGGTTTTTGATAGGCCCGGCATCTGTTGGCGTTAACCATTTCCTGTGTGGTTCTTCGTAGCCTTGTTGCTGTTGTTGACCCAAACCAGTTTGCGTGTGATTGCTGGTACCTATATGTTAGTATTGTTGCTGCCTACTATGAGCTTGAATGTCTTAGGCCCTGTTCGGAACAAAGGGTATTAAAACACAGGAATTTAAGAAACAATAGGAATGGGAAAGGAGAAGCAGAGCAAAACTGCGGATCTAGAAACCTAGGAAAGCTTGAGAAAAACGAGTTCGGGTCGTTGCAAAAACACATAGGAGTCGGCTTATGCATGGGTTGTGAAGTATAGGTTAAAATATAATTTATTCGGCATGTAACGTACTAGCTGCTTTGGTCTCCAAGCTGTTGGCACACAAAGGTATATTTTATTAGGATGTACAGTGCAACTGTCAGCCTGCACTCATTGTTAGCTTTGGGCTGCTTCGCTCTTACGCGAAGACACGAGCTCCGGTTGGATTTTTATTTTCCCGTGAAAGTCAGAGGAATCTGATGGTTGAAATCCTGCGTGCCGAACGCTAGTTCTTAGCAGATTTCCTCCGTTTTGGGTTCCTGTACCTTTTCTTTGAAATTCCTGTAAACCAAACAGGGCCTTAGTAGAACATCACCAGGTCAATGTGTTGCAGTCAAGTTTTGGAAGTTTTGCCATGACATGCTTAGTGTTTACTGAACTGTGGCATTTGGGAATTTAGGTGTAATTTTTATACTCTTGAATGGATATTTTTTTATTGACAATCATTTAACTTCCACTATATCTTACTAATAATTTATGCAGATCAGCATCTAAAGTCGTCGAGTGGCTGCTGCTGTGAACGAAGATCAAAAGAAGCCTAGAGATGTGCACAATAGTTTTAGTTGATGTTGCCACCATGTTTTGGTGCGTGTGTATTTGTTTCCGATTGTATGTACACTTGATGGATCGTGCGTATGTGTGTGAGCTGTTGTGAGTTTCATTGAGGGATTTCTGGATTTGATCATTTAAATGTGAGAATTATTGATTGTTTGCTGTTGAAATGTGTAAAATTGAAATATGTGAATGAAAAATACTGAATGTTCTATTGGATTGAATAATATTTGGGCTCTAAAAAGGCTATGGCCCAAACAACAGGGGACTGGAATATCACGCATTTATGAAAAAAGGTATAAAAAGGCTTAATTAAATGGACCGTGAAATGGATGAGGCCTAGAAGTAAAAAAGGCCGAATTGTTCGGCTTGGCCCATGAAGCCAATCAAAAATTGATAGAAAAATATATATAAAAAGGCCGAATTGTTGGGCTAGGCCCATGTAGAAAATCGAATTGGACCAGGCTGAATCTTGTGCCACATCAGATTGCCACGCTGGATGCCTACGTAGTCTGGGTAGGTTGCTAGTGACCAAAACGCCACAGTAGACGTATTTTGGTCATAAACGTCTATGACCATTCCAGAAGAAAGGTCGCTATAGTCAGTTTATGACGGCCAGCTTTTGACCTTATGTTTTTGGTCACAAAAAGGTCACAAATGGAAATTTGTGACCATTCAGTGACCAATAGTGGTGGTCACAAGTTGACATATTTCTTGTAGTGAGAGCTCAAGAAACGTTATCCTGGGTATCCACCATACTGGCAATAAGCTTAGCAAGCTGATTAGCTTTGTCCTGTTTGGTGCTAAAATCCTCCAACACTTACTGTTGCACCAGGAAGTATGCATCTAAATGCTCCAGGGACTTCTGCAGTCCTTCCACTTCTTGTCACAACACAGCTGATCGGTGTCTTTCAGCTTGTAGTTGAGACTCAAGAAACCGAACTGATTCAGACAGTGAGTTTGAATAGCTTGTGCAAGCGGTAGTGGCCAGTAACTCCAACACTAAACCAAGAGAGGATGTGTCACTATCCTGAACCTTATCTGCATTACTTCCTTTACCGTTGCTTAATAAGGCACTCTTCCCCAATATTCTGTCAGCATTCTAAAAGAAGAAACAAGCAGACACATAACAAGTTTAGCATGTACTAGTATATGAAACTCATTTTGGTGAACCAGTTCATTAGTAAGGTGGACAAGATTAAACTACCAAGTCTTCTATTGCCAAGTATTAGTACATAATAAAAGCATCAAACAAACATATATCTATGTCCTATGGTAGCAATGGAATCTTAAATTAGAACAGTTGTTCTTTAGGTTTAGGCACTTGGTTATACATGAACAGAGTATAGAACAAGGCATCGGGACCACTATTACACATATTACACATATTACATCCACATTCTTGGATCGGGACCAGTACAGAACAAGGCGTTCCCAGTCATCGTCTAGTAAATGTGTCTCAGGAGAACGTAAGGGAATTTGATGAGTTTCTTTGCCGGTGAAGTACGTTTTCTTCAGGTAATTCCGATACTGCCACCAAGCACTCTTGAAGATAGTAGAGGTATTAGCACAGGTTAACTCATCCTGAGTTTCCAAATCGGTCCTTCTCTATAGAGAAAAATGGGGAAATTTGTTGTATTATAACCATCATGGAGGTAGGATGTATGGGACGAAGCAAAGTAATTGCCATGAATAACATTACTTACACATAACTCCTGGAAAAACACCTGCAACTGGCATTTTCCTTCATCTTCAGTATAATATTTCCAAGATGGGAAGATATGCACATACTATTTAACAAGATCAAATGCGATAGATGCTAAACTACGACTAGCTGGTTGTGCTTCCTCCACAGTAATAGGCGTACTAACTGGTGGAGTTGGGGTTCGCCGTTATAGTACTGGCCCTTTGGGCGCTGGAGCTTCCTTACTAACTGCTCTTGTTTGGGAGCTTCGTCCTGGAGATGGTGTTGTGTCAACAGGAACTGGGTTACTATCAGCTGGGGTTGGGGTTAGATTGGGTGAAGCTGGTTCTCTGTCCATCGTAGTAGGCGTACAATCTGCGAGAGTTTGGGTTATGTGTGGTAGGGCTGGTTCTTGTGCATGTACAACCGGGGTGCTATCTCCACCAAGAGGTAGCACTGTTTTATTTGAAGACCGTGTTTTTAGTCCGCGATACTGGCATCACCCGCTCCAATTCAAATGGTTGATAAACAGGAAACATAGTTGAATGTACAGACATTGTATGAGAGACAGATTCAATAGATAGTGTGGAAAAAAGAGGGCATGAAATAGTTGACATGTATATTATTTAACTAAAATGGATAGCATGACATATTTCACATATATGATGTCTATCTAAACTGGATAGCATAGCATAACATAATTCAAAGATATGATGAATAACTAAACAGGATCGCATGACATAATTCACCTACATGTTATCTAAGTAATCAGGATCGCATCATTTAATTCACATATGTGATTTATATGCTAAACAGAGGGCATTCGATATGACGTCTGAACTAAGAACATGGTGTTGAATATTGTTTATATGATGTCTAAACTATGCAATGCAAGACACCGTATGCATGATATGAGCAGTATAACCATGCCAAGTTAGAGCATACACCTCAGTGGGGGAATAGGACTGGTCATCTGTCTCTGAATCCATCTCTGAGGAGCTATCGGGACCCAACAAGAGATCTGCTTCGACAGGTAGCACTGTCTGCTCTGAAGGCCTTGTTTTCACTCTAGATTTTTCCATCTCCCACCCAAATGGATGATTCACAGGAAGAGTAGTTTAATGTACAAACATTGTCGACAAATGGAAATGTAATGAAGAAAAGGATGGGAAAGATATCATTCACATATATGATGCCTGGTTAAACAGGATGGCATTGCACATTTCACATATATTATGGCTGGCTAAAAGACATGAGACCGCATAATTCCCATATATGATATAGAAACTAAACAGGTGGCATTACAGAACATGTCTAAACTAAGCAGATGACATATACGATGTCAAAAGTAGGCACTGCCAGGCAACATATGCATGATATGACTAACATCATCATGCCAAGGTAGAGCAAACACCTTGGGGGGTAAATAGGAGTGGTCAGTGGCGTCCAAATCCGCCTCAGAACAGATATATTCCTCTGGATTACAATCTGGAGAGGGGTGGGGAGGGTTTGCCATTGAACCCACTATGGAGCGATGTCTGCATGACATTGTATTGCCGCGCAAAACTCTTCTCTTTTTCTCTACATGTTCAGCATGACTGTGTACAATATGTGACATGCATACGAAAAAAATATGGTGAGATTATGTAAGGGGAGCATGCAGAAATTTAGAGTGATGGTAACAACCAGTGGATCGATGTTTTTCCGTTGAACCAAAATAGCCCTAATGGATCGACGTGAATGCATAGTAATAAGTGATGCAACAAGTGTACAACCTCTTTGCCGTAGCCGTGTTGACCTCAGCATCATTGGCCTGGTCGCTGAAGCAGTTGAGGTAGAGGTGGCTGTCGGAGGTGTGGAGGAAGAGCTGAGGAATCTGTAGACGGCATCCAGGGCACTACTCTGTTGTGATGGATCGTTCTGTCATTGGAGCAGCTCCGGTGAGCCGTAAGACGTCAAGGCTGAAGCAACACAAGACAGACATCGTCAATCTCAAGTGGGATTCTAATAGCATCTCTAATAGATGATGTAAAATGGATGTAAAATTAACATCACCAAAAACCACCTGACTACAATAGATGAGTTAAAAACTGTTGTCTCTGAACTCAACTGTCGAAACTAAAATTTACTGTGGAATCTAAATGCTACTGCCGAAACTGAACGCAATGGTAGCAGAGAGGCACTTGACATGTAGTTTAGGGAGGGCCTGCAGTTCATCTTCAACCTGCACCCCCCTGAGCTGCCAGCCACCACTGGCCGAACTGCCGGCCCTAGCGCCGCCTCGCCGCCCCGAAACAACTCGCCACCGCCGCCCCGGCCAGCCCTCTAGGCCCCCCTCCCCCCAACCTGAACCCTAAGATAGATAGTGGGGTACCTCTCCGGCGAGCCGCCATCCCCGCTACGGGTGGTTCTTCCTTAACTCCGGCGAGCACCCCCAACCCTGAAAATCGACTGACCCAAAGTCGATTCAGTCGACTGAAGTGTGGCTTAATCGGAGCAGAGCAGCAGCATGAGCAAGGGGGAGAGCAGCAGCAGCAGCTGGGCAAGCAAGCGATCGAGCGAGAGCCGGAGCAGCAGTAGCAAATCCGCTTGGTATGGCCACTGCCGCCGAAGGGGCCTCGCACTGGGGGAGAGCCGCCATGGAGATGTCGCTCGCGACGCCGGCTTCAAGGTAGCCGCTCCATGGGAGTGCGGGATGGAGCACCGTCGGCGCCGGGAGGTCGAGTTAAGGAGAAGGTGCGATGCGATGAGTGTACAACCTCTTTGGTGGCACCGAGTAGGCCTCGGCTTCGTCCGAGGAGTCGGTGAGGATGCTGCGGTTCTGGTGGAGCAGGTTAAGGCGGCGCTGAGGGGATGGAGCTGTTGTGATAGACGAGGCGATCGTCGGAGCAGCTCCTTGGAGGTGGAAGACGGGGCGGCTAAACCGGTGGGACGGCGAGATGGACGACGGATCCTCATCCGGGGAGGTGGACGAGGGACGTCGAGCTGTCGCGGTGGACGACGTCGTCGGGGAAGAGGCTCCCGCTGGGCAGCGGTGACGTGGCAGACGGAGGAGGGTGGGGTTTCGCGGCTGGAGCGGAGAGGTTATGGCGGCCTGGGATTTCGAATGGCAAAAAGGGTGCGATGGGAGGGGGTGAAGCATGACTTAGGAACGTGCTTGTCCAAAATGTAGGGTGTGTTACAAAAGTACCCCCCACTGATTTGAACTAGCGACCCTTTCGGCTCAGGGTTAGAAGGGGGATTTCGCGTGTCCGGATTTGGCAGCTGGAGGGAGTTTTCGCGCGCGTTGTAATTTCAGGATAGCAAGGTGCGGGTTGTGAAGGCGCCAGTTTGGCGAGCACGATATCTGAATTTTCGGGATATACAAGACGCGGGTTGAATTTTAGGGACAGGCCTAACGTGTAGTAATATTGTACATGTATGTACCAAATCAATTCGCACTTCCCTCAACCAAAAAGAAAACGAAAAAAATAAAACTATTCACACCACACAAAGAGAGAGTCTTGCCCCATTTTATTATACAAATGCTATTCAAAGCTACTCCCTCCTTCCATCTATATAGGGCCTAATGCATTTTTCGATGCTAACTTTGACCAAATATTAGAGCAATGATATATGACATGCAACTTACACAAAGCACACCGTTAAATTCGTCTGTGAAAGGTTCTTTCAATGATATAATTTTCACATTGTGCATGTCATGTACTATTAATCTTTTCAATAGTCAAAGGCGGTCTTAGAAATCTCATTACGCCCTATATAGATGGAAGGAGGGAGTATGAATCCATGTTATGTCCGATTAATTTTTTTCGCTTGCTGTATAATGCATGTAACCTACTCATACCAACATTTTAGTGCATTCCAAATGTCTATACTACCTCTGCAATTCGAACTAAATTTGAATTTGTTTCTTTATTTCAATAAGAATCTACAATCATGATTGTTGCCAACTTCAACCATCATAGTTTCCTTGCTATCCGCCAGATATAAATCTGACGTCCTATAATGCAGGATGGCAGGCACACCATCATCAACAACTCCAATTTTTATTAAGAGTAGAGATAAAATATATTAAATGTAGTATACCATGTTCATAACCACACCATGTGTATCACCGTTATATATATTCACACATCCGTCTGTTTGAAACACTATGATAAATTCTTCAAATATCCGAATTCGCTTTTTATAATGAAGTATATATGATCTCCATTTGTCTTTTACACCCACACAACCCTCTTATCTTTGTAGCTAGCGCTAACTTTCTCTTGTGCATGCACACGCCCGCATCCCTCTCACCCTCCCTCAGCATTCTCTAGCTCCATCACGCGAATTCGTCTTTTCACTATAGGTCGTTCACCCACGGTGTGTGTAGCCCCCCGGCTCCTTCTTTACGACACACATCGATCGATATGCCTCTCTAGCCAGGTGTGCCTAGCACAAACACAACCTTCCCCTCTTCTCTTGTCACCGTCCATGCCTCACTCCCACCACTCTTTTCATCGTTCTCGTACTCGCACACTCCTCCCCCTCGATATAGTATGCCTCTCGTACCACCTCCTAAATGCATCCCTCTCTCTCTATCCTTCTCCTCGTTCCTCATTTGCTTCTAACACACACATGCACGTATACTGATCAATCTCCCAACATATACCTAGATCGACTTTAACTACCCCCATCGATCGACGTACCTCACAAGTTATGTCTCTCCTTTCTCTTACAAAGGGAGATTGATCTTCCTATGTAGTTACGTCTGCTTACCACAGCCACATCGTCCCCCCTCATTGTTCGTGCATGCCTCCTGACCCGTCTCTCACATGCACGTGCACAGACAACAAGCAGCCATCTCCTCTCTTACTGATATTGCGGACGTGCCCTCCGTTTGTCTAGCAAGCCTATCCCACCATTTGTTAGAAGCAACTCCACTACCACCCCCTCCAACACTCTAGCTCTGTCTCTCTCCCAACCTTATTCATCTCCTGCACATATGCATGGATGCCGATCGATCTCCCTTAATACATGAGGCAGATCGATCTCCTTAATACATGAGGTAGGCCTCTCTCCTCCTCCACACATATACCAGCCATTGTACCTCTACAGTTAATTGGGCCTCCCTCTTCCCCCACCACACACTGATAGTCGAGCGCTGCAGGTACGTATCCATGCCACAGAGACAAACTGCACATGTCCCATCTCACATTCCAGTAGGCCAACCACTCTATATCTTTGACGTGGGCACACACAAATTCGATGGCACTCTTTATCGATCGCGCGTGCGCGCACACACACACATCATCCCTCTCTTGGATTCTATGGACACCTCAAGTCGATGATACCTCCACTCTATTCTCATGGATCGCCCCCTCTATATATATGTTATATCCAGGACTCTATTTCACACACATTGCATATCTTAAATTTTTTGATTGACCACCCCACAAAAAAAACTCTCAAGAACCCACACACTATATCTCTCTAGGTTTGTATCTCTCTCACACAACCCCACATAGGTGGTGTACGTATACAAGAAGAGAATAGGTGCACCGTGCATGTCCTCACGCTTCGTGCCCAGCCATAGCCGCGCGGGTACATGGTGGAGCTCTTTTCTTTACGAAATGGCAGCCCACGTGCTAATTTGAACGCTTGTAGCGGTTGTTTACCTAGGGAGGTCGTGTACCATGCGTGCATGAAACAAAGTTCGACTTGACGCGTTGTCGCGTTATTTTTAAATAAAGTTATACCGCTCAATGACACGTACACAGAATATAAAATGATTTTTATGGAGGAAAAGGTAGTCCGCTCTTTAGAGTATCTCACACAAGGCTCCGGTGGCCTCTCTCTCTCTCTCACCATTGGTCACTGATCCGGCCGCATCCCGTCTGGTGGGGGAAAGGGAGTGCGGTGGCCTCTCTCTCTCTCACCGTTGGTCACTGATCCGGCTGCATCCCGTCCGCCGGGGGAAAGGGAGTGTGGTGGCCTCTCACTCTCTCACCGTTGGTTACTAATCCAGCCGCATCCCGTCCGCCGGGTGAAAGGGAGGAAGTGCATCGTTTCTCTGTTCGACGGCGCCGAGGCAACACGTCCCGATCTGCGGTACACGCCGTTCTCTCTGACCAAGCTCCGGCGCGGCAGGGCCTATGCCACCTACTCGCAGATTCCGCTCGCGCCGCTCACCTAGTTACATCCCGACGACCTCTAGGTATCCCCTCCAGCCTTGCTCCACTGCCCGTTTTCCCACGTCGCTGCATGTGGATCTTCCATAGTTCTTTGCCCAAAACGTAGCTCGTTCGGCGTACTTTCCATATTGCATTCTCGTCCTCACACCGTTTTAGACAAACACAACCGTGTTGTTATCTTCCCTTAGGACAAGGAATATGCTTCTTTTTGTCGTCGCATGTGTCATCAACTGTTATTGGCCAGTAATTGTTTCCTTTCAACCTCTTTTTTGCAAACAGGGCTATCCATTTCACCTTGTTCCTATTGCGACCTTTTGGTGAACTGCACAAATCACTTTTTTCTTAAGAGTGTTGTGTGCAGTTGTACTAAAATGCCACACGGGCAACGTCTCTACATTTCAGTGCGACTACACAAAGGGAGATTGGTTTTGCTCTATCCTCCTCATCCAACTCCGAGCCTAATCTTCTCCAACTAGTTAGTCTTAAGAGAGACTGCAAAGGTGACCGGCTTCTATTTGTGTGTTTATTGTTTCAGCAGCAGTCCTCTATTATCGTAATCACACTTGATATCTTTGGAACAGGGACGCTCAGCTCTATTCTAGTGGAACTACACAAAATGATCGGAATGTTGCATGCTCCAGACAGCTACTTTTTTCCCAACATTCCTTGTTGATTTAGATAGAGCTAGGGGACGTTGCTACCAATGAAAGAATGGATCAATTTTAATTTAACATCTTCTCACAACTTTGTCTTCAGTTGTGATGTAATTATTAGCTCTGATCTGGTAATAATTGACATGCATTAGCAAGGAAGTTAGTTTTTTATAGTTTCCGAAAGAGCATCGATGGCAAGACACGCGAAACAAAAGCTGAAGGCTGACACCATTGTACAATTTCATGTCGCTGGAAAATTATTTGTATAGTACATCAATTATCTAAACAAATGATGGAAGCTTGATAGCATTGCCAGAAGCCTCTTCATCATCCGAGTCCATGTGCCATGCACAAAATTATACTCCTTCGTTCCTAAATATTTGTCTTTTTACAAATTTCAAACGGGCATATTTTAGAGTGTGGATTCACTCATTTTGCTTCGTATGTGTACTCCCTCCGTTCCTAAATATTCTATTCGTCTTAACAGAGATTTCAACAAGTGACTACATACAGAGCAAAATGAGTGAAGCTACACTCTAAAATATGTCTATATACATCCGTATGTGCCAGTCCATTTGAAATCTCTAAAAAGACAAATATTTGAGTAGTCACTCGTTGAAATCTCTAGAAAGACAAATACTTCGGAGTATATTTAAGAATCGAGGGGGTAGTGCACAACTGCATGGGAGACTCAGCCCAGTCATTGCACCGCATTAATAGTGAGTAATGAGCAGTCAAATCATAAGCCCCACCTTTCCCACTGTAAGTTGCTCTGAAGAAGCAACCATCAATACGCTCTTCTTTGAATCCGCTCATACTACTCCATCCGTCACTGTTTATACAGCGCGCTTCATAAAAAAGAAAAAAATCTGTGGGACCAAGGCGACTAGCGATCGGCCTGAAAAATTGCATTGGTAGTTATAGCAAGTCAACTATTACTAGAGGGAATAATGTGTACACACATGCATGCAGTGCTTCCACCCCGGGTACACACATGCATGCACTCCGTAGTAGTACAGTACATGGAGAGAAAATTGTGGACTTGATTGCGGTTACCACGCCCTAATTAATTGAGCATTAAACCAAACGCATCTAAAGTCTCTCTGGTGGTGGAAATGCATTGAGAGAAATGCATCATAATGAAGCATGCCCTGTAAACTGTGATGGAGGGTGGAGTAGTATGAAGGTGCAAAACCAAGTTCGCGTACTACTGCGCTTGGCTCTTTGCCCCTTCGTGAAGTCGAAGAATGATGGTACTCTGCATGTTGGGTACTACAGTGTATGCCTCTGACAATCTGACACCGAATGGACTGATGCATGTCCACCGACGGTAGGTTGCATTAGTCAAAAGGCGTAAGCGAGCTTCACCTTGTCCTGCAAGCTTCTCCTCATTCTGCGAGTTGACGGGACACACCAAAAAGTAGTGCTAGTCCATACTCCCTCCTTTCCGGTTAATATGGCTTAATCTTTTTTGTGGGTAAATGAGAGAGCTTTATTCATATATAAGCATTCTTAGGACGATCAGCCAAGACACTGGTCACTATGAAGCGAGGTACCCCGCAAAAAAAAGAAGTAGGAAGCGAGGTGTTTCATCAAGCCAGCTCTCGGCCACATTCAAAGTGCAGCAAGCACGGTTCACACGAAGATGTGCTGCAAGGTTTGCTGACCTGTTTACATGCTGAATAACAAAAAAAGAGGAAATATTACTAAGCGCTACTATTTGTAACAGGATATGAGCCAGAATTAAGCGAGAATTGTGGCGAGTGTTCCATGCAATCAACTTCCATTATCACATGCGAGAACCCTCGAAGAGAACCAAATGTGTTGAAGATTGCTTTATCACATTTTAAAATTATAATAAGAGTGCAGACGCTCCTCCATCCGTTTCCTAGTACTAGTATAGTACGTAGCTTTTCTCATTTTCCTCTCCGCCTTGGTCACGGTGCACAACGTAAGATGACTTACACACCTAGACGGAGGGAGTAGTAAACTTTGCGCTTGGCTGTTCGGGAAGTCGAAGAATAATAGCACTAGTAGTATAGTGTATGCTTCTGGCCATCTGACACCGAATTAAGTGTTGCACGTCCACCGCCTGAGCGAGGAAGAGCTTGCATTAGTCAAAAGTTTCTCCTTGTCCTGCGAGCCACCGCGCGCAAGCTTCTCCCGTCCTGCAACCTTCTCCTCATTCGGCAAGTTGACGGGACACATCAAAGTAATGCTAGTCCATGCTGCCTCCTCTGCGGTTAATATGGCTTAATTTCAAACGAGATAAATACACTGTCTGTCACTGTATATTTGTAAAAATACGGTCAGTGGACTTCATAATATGCTCATTGCGCTCAATATATATATTTTCTGGTGTTCATACGGTCACTAGCTCACCCTGACTGAGTATGTGTGTGCATGCACGTGTAGGTTGAGCACTTGAGCATGACCATGTGTGTTCCGTCGTGTGCTCGGACATGCATGCATTAGGGCATCGCACGGGTTTTTGCGTCCATGTGTTCGTGTGACTATTGCATACACGTAGGGGGAGTACGCGTATGGGCCACTAAGGAGCAGTCAAAGCACAAAGTAAGTTAGTTGGAAGAAGCAACCATCATTTCACTCTTGAATGACACGTAAGCAATACAAAATGGTTGATATGGAGAGAAAAAGAAAACCACTATACATACACTAGGAGGAGCCTAAGCTACAAGCCTGCTTGCTTAGGTTGCTCTCTTCACAAGCATAGAACGACGGGCCTGATCCCGCAGCTGGGGGAAGGGAACAATGTTCTGCATAGACGCGGTCGAAATCGGCGAGGGAGAAAACCCACAGTTGGTGCGTCCCAATCGGGGGTCACCGCGGTATGGGCCGATGTTGCGTCCCAGGTAGTCCATCTTCCTTTTGGAGCCGGGTTGCTCCACTGCCGTAGCTCCATCTCCATGTCAATCTTTCTCTACTTCTACCGGCTTCTACTTGTGACGAGTTTATGTCTCATGAACTAGTGCCAGTACTATTATTCTAATCACACTTCTTCAATATCTTTGCCATCAGGGATGCTCATGTCGATTTTAGTGGAACTGCACAAAAGCATCGTATGATCCAAGGGTGCCATCCGTCTTTCCTTCGACAGGTTCTACCTGGCCAGGAAATTAAATCATGTTTAGGGTTTAGGGTTTAAGTCGTAGTGACCCCATCAGTAGTTTTTCTATCGTACATGCTCTCACTACTTTTTTCTTTAGTTGTGAAGTAAATATTGGCTATGATATGTGAATCATTGAGATGCATCAGCATGCGTGTTAGTTTTCCTTTGTATTTGATGGAATGTTGTAACGGGGCAACCTTGGAATAGTAATGAAAATGGAGTGGAAAAGTTTCCGTTTTTCTCGAGAAAAAATGGAAACTGAGAGAAACCTCGGTGAAGCTGATCGGAAATAATGTAGAATTATTCTGCAAAGCATAAAGGAGTGTTTTCAAAGAAGTTTTTCAAAGAAAGACCTCGGTGAAGCTGCTTACATATTAAGCATCAAGATCTATAGACATGTTGGTTAACAAGATCTATAGACATTAATCAAAGATGGTTATGTTTCCTAACCATAGAAATGTGTTGTCATTTGATTAACGGGATCACATTATTAGGAGAATGATTTGATTGACATGACCCATTCCATTAGCTTAGCACCCGATCGTTTAGTATGTTGCTATTACTTTCTTCATGACTTATACATGTTCCTATGACTATGAGATTATGCAACTCCCGTTTGCCGGAGGAACACTTTGTGTGCTACCAAACGTCACAACGTAACTGGGTGATTATAAAGGAGCTCTACAGGTGTCTCCAAAGGTACATGTTGGGTTGGCGTATTTCGAGATTAGGATTTGTCACTCCGATTGTCGAAGAGGTATCTTTGGGCCCTCTCGGTAATGCACATCACATAAGCCTTGCAAGCATTGCAACTAATGAGTTAGTTGTGAGATGATGTATTATGGAACGAGTAAAGAGACTTGCCGGTAACGAGATTGAACTAGGTATTAAGATACCGACGATCGAATCTCGGGCAAATAACATACCGATGACAAAGGGAACAACGTATGTTGTTATGTGGTCTGACCGATAAAGATATTCATAGAATATGTGGGGGCCAATATGAGCATCCAGGTTCCGCTATTCGTTATTGACTAGAGACGTGTCTCGGTCATGTCTACATTATTCTCGAACCCATAGGGTCCGCACGCTTAAGGTTTCAATGACAGTTATATTATGAGATTATGAGTTTTGATGTACCGAAGGAGTTCAGAGTCCCGGATGAGATCGGGGACATGACGAGGAGTCTCGAAATGGTCGAGACGAAAAGATCGATATATTGGACGACTATATTCGGACATCGGAAAGGTTCCGAGTGATTCGGGTATTTTTCGGAGTACCGGAGAGTTACGGGAATACGTATTGGGCCTTATTGGGCCATACGGGAAAGAAGAAAAAGGGCCTCAAGGGTGGCCGCACCCCTCCCCTTGGTCTGGTCTGAAATGGACTAGGGAAGCGGGAGCGCCCCCTTCCTTCCTTCTCCTTTTCCCTTCCTCTTTTCCTATTCCATATGGGAGGTGGAATCCTACTAGGACTAGGGAGTCCTAGTAGGACTCCACACTTGGCGTGCCCCCTCCTAGGGCCGGCCTCCTCCTCCCTTGCTCCTTTATATACGGGGGCAAGGGGGCACCCCTAGACACACAAGTTGATCCACGTGATCATATTCTTAGCCGTGTGCGGTGCCCCCTTCCACCATAATCCTCGATAATATTGTAGCGGTGCTTAGGCGAAGCCCTGCAACGGTAGTACATCAAGATTGTCACCACACCGTCATGCTGACGGAACTCTTCCCCGACACTTTCCTGGATCAGAGTCCGGGGATCGTCATCGAGCTGAACATGTGCTAGAACTCGGAGGTGCCGTAGTTTCGGTGCTTGATCGGTCGGGCCGTGAAGACGTACGACTACATCAACCGCGTCGTGCTAACGCTTCCGCTGTAGATCTACAAGGGTACGTAGATCACACTCTCCCCTCTCATTGCTATGCATCACCATGATCTTGCGTGTGCGCAGGAATTTTTTTGAAATTACTACGTTCCCCAACAGAGTGCTCATGCAGGAAGGAAAAGTTGTAGCTTATACCTCCAGACAGCTACGACCTCATGAGATGAATTATGCCACGCACGATTTGGAGTTAGCAGCCGTAGTGCACTCACTCAAGACGTGGAGACATTTCCTTGTCAGAAATAGTTGTGATGTTTACACGGATCATAAGAGCTTGAAGTACATTTTCATGCAGAAGGAGTTGATCCTCAGACAAAGGAGATGGCTTGAATTGATCAAGGACTATGATATGAGATTGCATTACCACCTAGGGAAAGCAAATGTTGTAGCAGATGCCTTGATCCATAAAAGCCATGTGAACACCCTCATAGCTGGAGGATTACCTTAGAATTTAGCCGACAATCTCAGAGATCTCTGATTGGAAATAGTACCAAGAGGATTTGTCGCCACCTTCGATATTCAGTCCACTCTGACCGAAAGATCCGTGAAGTGCAGAAGACGGACAAGGAAATTGCAGAGATAAAGGAAAAGATGAGTAATGGAAAGGCTAAAGGTTTTCGTGAGGATGAACACGGAACTTTATGGTTCAAGGATCGTATCTATGTGCCTAATGACCCAGAGGTCTGGAAGTTAATTCTTCAGGAGGCCCATGACTCACCGTACTCGATTCACCTAGGCAACACCAAGATGTATCTGGACTTGAAGGTAAGTTTCTGGTGGACAGGTATGAAGAAGGATATTGCCGAGTACGTAGCAGTATGCGATGTTTGTCAGCGAGTAAAGGCGGAGCATCAGAAGCCGGCAGGGTTACTTCAACCACTGCTGATTCCCGAGTGGAAATGGGAAAAACTTGGAATGGATTTTATTACAGGATTACCGAGGACCCGTTCTAGTTATGATTCTATCTGGGTAGTGGTTGATCGCTTGACCAAGGTAGCTCATTTCATTCCCGTGAAGACTACATATACCAGCGCTAAGTTAGCCAAGATATACATGACCAGGATCGTATGTCTGCATGGAGTTCCGAGGAGTATCGTGTCAGACAGAGGAACGCAATTTACCTCAAAGTTTTGGAATCAGTTGCATGAAACTTTGGGTACGAGGCTGGAGTTCAGTACAACTTTTCATCCGCAGACAGATGGACAGACCGAGAGAGTCAACCAGATTCTGGAGGACATGTTGAGAGCCTGTGCGCTAGACTATGGGTCTAGCTAGGATGACAATCTGCCATACGCATAGTTCTTGTACAACAACAGCTATCAGACCAGTCTGAAGATGACCCCTTTCGAAGCTCTATACGGAAGGAGGTGTAGAACACCATTGCTGTGGGATGGTGTTGGAGACCGAAAACTTTTTGGTCCCGATCTTATCAGAGACTCCAAAGAGAAAGTCAAGCTGATTCGAGATAGACTCAACATAGCCTAGTCGAGACAGAAGAGTTATGCCGACAGTAAACGCAAGGAGATAACGTATGAAGTTGGAGATCGAGCATTTCTCCGTGTGTCCCCACTTCGTGGAATCAAGAAATTTGGGGTTAAAGGAAAATTAGCACCTAGGTTCATTGGCCCCTACAAAATCCTCGAACGCAGAGGAGATGTTGCGTATAAGCTGGAATTGCCAGAAGGATTGTCAGGAGTTCACGATGTCTTTCACGTATCCCAGCTGAAGAAATGCCATGCCGAGATGGCCGATATTCCTCTGAGAGACACAGTGCCCCTAGAATCCATACAGCTGGATAGTGATCTGACTTATGAGGAGAAACCCGTCAGAATTCTTGAGACTACGAACAGAGTTACCCGCAGCAAGATCATCAAATTTAGCAAGGTTCTGTGGAGCCACCACTCTGAGGAGGAAGCCACCTGGGAGCGAGAAGAAGTTCTCCGCCAAGATCTCCGCCAAGACCAACTGGGAGCTAACCAACCCGAATCTCGAGGGCGAGATTCATCTTAAGGTGGGTAGGTTTGTAACATCCCAAATTTTCAATTTGGAATGTTTTACAATTATTAGCTAAGCATCTATGCATTTTGTTTGAATTGAGTGGCATTTGGAAAATTCAGAGGCATTTGAGTTTTATTTGAATTTGAATTTGATTTTGGCAATTGAAATTTATTTCAAATATCCCTGACAAATACTTAATCAAAAGTATGAGAGGAGCTAACATGACACTCCAAAATGTTAGAAGAAATTAATGCCAAAAGTTTCGAATTCCAATTTGAGTTTTATTTGAATTTCCAAATAAAATTGTTTTTTTAAGTTTCCTGTTCACCTCTGAAAAAAATGTTCATGTTGTAGCATTTATTTTTCTGATGTTTTTAATATATATATATATATGTCCTATATAAAAATATTATAGATTCCTCTATATTTTACTTTTCTCCCTATCTTATTCATAAGAAAACCCGGCGCACCAAGCGCCCACCAGGCCAACCGGGCCAGCCGGCCCTGCTGACGCCCGAGCCAGCAAGCCCAATAGTGCCGAGCCGCAGCCCACCAGCGATCGAGCCGTCCTGCCCCAGCGCTCGACGCCCGAACCCTTCCCTTCGGTCGACCGCTCGCCGCCTCCTCTCTCCCTCTCACTAACCTGGGACCCCACCCTATCCCTAACCCCTCGCCCACGACAAGTCGCACCGGAGCACGCGCAGAGCGCGCCCGACACCGCGATCCTCTCGGGATCGTGATCCCGAGTCGACCCCTCGCCCACGCTTATGTCCTATAAATACCTACGCATCTCCTCTTCCGAATCCCCCTAAAACCCTACTCCAAAACCCACCATAGCCCCGCCACCATCCAAACGCATCTCGCCGCCGCCTCCACTACTAGGAAAAGGCCTACTAATGGCGCACCACAGGAGCGCCATTAGTATATACAACAGTGCGCCATTAGTATGCCTCCCAGGGGGCCATGTATACCCAGGTGCTTTGGCATACTAATGGCGCACAACAACAAGATGCGCCATTAGTAACTTCGGCATACTAATGGCGCACTGTTTAATGATGCGCCATTAGTATCCTTTGGCATACTAATGGCACACTGTGATGTGATGCGCCATTAGTATGAATATTAGGTTTTTTTTATTTTTTAATTTTCTGTTTTTTGCACAGGTTACAAAATGTATAATTGGACAAAATATAGACAGCACACATCAACAACAGATTCATCGAATACAATAGAAGATTTAGTCTCTGAATACAATTCATCATATTAGTCTCCGAATACAATTCATCATATTAGTCTCCGAATTGAAAAGACCGAACAAAGATAGAACATTATATTACAAGTCTCGAGACCAGCGAGTTTGTCTTCACATTACAAGTCGATATCGATCATCTAAACTACCATCACATAGAAGAGAGCTGCGGTCATCACGATGAGCATCATCACGATGAAACTCGTCTTCATCCGGTTCCTCCACGCTCCCTCCCCTCTCCCGCTAGATAGCGGGCGTATCTAGATTCGGCCTCGGCCCTAGTGGTGTACCCTTTGTAACTGTTACCGCTGAATCGGTGAACCTGTCTCCGACACTCCTCCCAGTCGTCGTAGACTCCGGGAACCTTACCCTTGTACACGACATACCACGGCATCGCTATGCAGTAGCCAAACGAAACGTTAGTACCAATTCACAGACAATACATAAGCAATATATAAGTATGCAACAGAACGATCGGAAGAGAAAAGCAAGACATTAATAGCATCGATTACATCTTAAGTTGAACGACTCTCGAAACCAAAGAGACATACTACAAGTTCATTAAAGTTTAATTACAACATGAGCCAATCGATGTTTCAGAACTAGACACAGCATCACTGCTTTCGACTCGACTCAAGGGACCGGAGCGTGGATGAAGCCGCCGTCTATCGTGGGAGTCATGAAATAACGGTCGTTGTCAGCCTGCATTTGTAGCATTGTGTCGATGTCACTGTTGGACAGTTTGAGGTAGCCCCGATCGAAGGACATTAGGATGATTTCCGCAAACCCGACGATCAACAACGTGCTAATACGTTGGCCCGACACCTCGAAGCCAACTTGGATTTACGCGTAGCAGATGATTTGAACGTTCCCCCCCGGTAACATCGCCCGCATGTTTTTGCATAATGAGTAGGCACCCCTACCAGCCTGCACACAGCAAAGTCAGGGGGTGAAACACTGCTGCGATCATAAATACCCTGGTAAGGTGCCCAGATGACACGGAGAACAGCATCAGGACATCTTAATGTGTATCTACTTCGACGAGTGTCAAAAACGTGCATGAGATGGGAAGGATGACGGTCAATTTACTGCAGAAAACACGAATGTTTAAAAGAAACATCGATAATCAAAATGCATATTTACGGGCGTGATGGGGAGGACTACTCGAGAAGTAGGCCAATACTACTTGTTTCCAAATGACCTCAGGAAGAAGCGCGAACTGCGTCCCAGCCTGCCCAGATCTGGAACGCATGTAAAGTCGACTACAGTTCCGGGTCTGTCGGGCGATGACGATCTCCATACTCAAAATATAGCAACAAGGGATGTAGTGCGGATAACACATGCTATCATAAAACCGAGGACATCATACCCGATGATACCACAAATGCCGACCTCGCACTGGCCCAACAACGGGACCACATCTTCTTCGAACGCGCTTCCCAAAAAGACACGTCATCAGACGCTGCACCGGGTGACATCGAATTCCGGACATCCGCCACCGCACAGCACCCTCCGGATATCCAGTCAGTGCCCTCTTGCACGACGACCGCCGGGCCCGCACCTTGTAGTCTTTGCGTGCTTCTCCCGAATGGACGGGAGTTCACAGACCTCCTGAGTGTGGCTAAATAGTCGCACTCCATCAAAGCTCGTAAGCACTAGCGTCCCTAGAGTGAACGTCAGACAGCACCTGTCAAAGCTTCTCCGCGTACCGCAGATCACCACATTTGTTGGTGCTGGAAAGAGCCCATATCGCATCGTACAGACGCAAACTACGATCGACTTGCAAATACGTGCGTCGCGGGTACTGATAATCATCAAAAGTTGGACCAATGCATAGATTCCTCACGGGGTGGCTCTTGCAGGGCCGATTGCGCGCCGACGAGCGGTTTGCTTGGGGGTCCCCCTCCAACAATGGTTCGCAACAGGCAGCTAGCACGCGAGCACACGTCAATCACCCGACGCAATCGATACCAACCGCAGCCTACAGCAACAACACAGTTGACCTAACAATTGCATGGTAAGTGAACAAGTCGCGGTGAACGATGCCCTGGCGCATCGGACAACTCGTTGGTCACATGATAAGAGCACAAACGTCGCGGACCCGCATAAACAGTAGGCTCAGAGCCTCAAAGGCAAGAATAATCCGCGGAGCGACAATATGACCCTAGACTCGAGCTCGGTAATAGCATCGGCAACGGCGTGCTGACGAGGGGTGCTAGAGTCCCCATCACTACTCGGGTGCATAACTCCGGGGTCGAGACAACAGCCTTCCGGCTAACACCATCCCGCAACGCGGCTCTCAGGTCGCCTGAACCTGGAACAGGCCCCGGCCCGCAAATCAGCACTAACCGATCAAGGTAGAACAATGCGGTGATCGTCGCTCCGAGTTGTTGTTGCACTTGCTCTTGGACAATCTCTGGAATCCGCGCCACCTGTGCCCTGAGTTCTTGAACCTCTCGCGCTTGGCTTTCCGAGCTGGTCTTTTTCTCCTTTCGCCCACCAGTGTTATAGTATGACGACCATTTTGTCGACAAGCCTTTGCCGGCCACACGACCAGCTGACGTCGGCTTACTGAGCTTATCCTTGTTCTTCATTACATTCAACGCCCTATTTAGAGTGGTGTCCCAAGGGTTGCTCTTAGTCGACCCCGCGCTACTGCTTTCAGTCGCCTGCGGAAGGAATGTGAACCATTTAGAAATTCCCTCGGTCAGGATGCCTCAGGTTCTCGGTGTTGATCGAGACGGTGCTTCGGAGAATGCACCCGAGCTGAAGCAAGTACCCCTTGACTATTCGTTCGGGCGCCGTTGGATTCCCGTCGGAGTCCACTTCAGTAACTTCCTCCTTGAGGGTGCGGAGCACGGTCGGGCGCCGATCCTTCCGTTGCCTCTTCGGTTGGCTGCCATCTGTGTGTGCGCCGCCATCATCAGTGGTGGCATCCTCGGCGGCACCATCAGTGGTGGCATCAGTGGGGTCATCCTCGGCGGTACCATCAGTGGTCTCAAGTGAGGTTGTTCCTCCATCTCCTGGGACAGCTCCCAGAATGCCTTGCCGCCCGAACCCCCGGCCTCATCGTTGTTGGCCATGTTTCTCTCTAAATAGGAACAAAGTTTGGTTAAAAAGTTGGTTATTGTCAAGGAAAAAGATCATGGTCTCATCATTTAGGGTTTGTCGACACCGAGGCATCCTAAAAGCTAAGCTTTTACCATTGAGGGTTTTTCGACACCGAGGCACCCTAAAAGCCTAAGCTTTCATCATTTCGGTTTTTATCGACACCGAGGCACCCTAAAAGCCATGCATTAGTCACAAGTACGCCGGGGCACTTGATCCTACTTAATTAACTACTAAGATACCCCGGCCCATGCATTAGTCACAAGTACCCCATATGTCCTATTTTTAGCAAAGTCATGCTAAAAATCATGGAAAATTTCAGCATGACCTTTGCTGAAAATAGGACATATGGAGTACCCGAATTTGCCGGAACGGAAGTTAATCGACATTCCGGCAAACTCAAGGGCCTCTCGGGGTACCTGCAAAATAATTATCCAGTGAAGGAATTGTTCCGCACACTGCTGCCTCACACTGCTGCCAAAATCATTATCGACATGCTGAACTTGTATTTCACTCTGCATAGCTGAACAGTCTAACAACCAGAAATATATAACAAGAACTGCACTGCAACCAGAAAATTAATCATGGAGATTACACTGAAAATATGGGCTAAATTACACTGTAATTCTAGGGTATATTACACTAACAAATACACTCATAATATGGGATAAATTGCACTATAATTCTGGGGTATATTACACTGAGAATTCATCAAAAGTTGATGAGCTTACACTAAAATACATCTGCACTGCAGGGCTTGTACACACAAATTCAGTGAGATGATCTAACACTGACAAAATAAAGGAAACACCTACTGAACCAATACAGGGCTAAAAACACATGGGGATTACACTTAAAAACATCCAGTGAAAGGCACTAGAAAACCATATAGACATAGGAATAAAGCAGAGCTGACTCATTAAATCTGATACACTGAGAAAACCCTAAACTAGGGAAACTAATCACCTGCATCTAACCTACCAGGAGGTAACTGAACAAATTCAAGAACTACAATAGCAACACGAACCAATACAGAGATATGAAAGCACAAGTTACTAGCATTTGCCTAAAAACTACATAACTAGGATATGAAAGCACAAGTTACTAGCATTTTCCTAAAAACAACATAACTAGTGGACCAACTCTCTGTCTGCAACAAGAACTATAACTAGGAAGCTAGCACCAGATGCACTTGGGGATATACTAGTTATGCACTTCACATCCGGATGGCAATTACCTAGTATTTTAAGCTAAAATTACCTAGTAAGTGCTCAATCAATAAGGTACAAGGTAAACTGAATTGACTTTCCAAATTGACAAGCACAGACAGAGCATAAGCAAAGAGGTCAACTGCTAATATCTATTCAATGCAAATTGTAGACATCTGAGTTCTGGTGCTCATATTGGAACATCCATAACAGCAAAGGCATCTTCAAAGTGAAAATTCTTACCCCTACACAACTATTCGGCATAATCAGAATTCAAAAGTAACATTCTTCGATATAGATCATGGGTGCTCGGGGGAAAGTAGCACAAACAGACAATGCAAACAACCAATCAACTAGTGAAGCCAATCAAGAACCTAGAGATATAGCTAGCAAACTGAGAAGCACATGCAGAGAAAAAGCGAAAAGGTTACATGTTCACTGCGAAATAATAGATGCGTGAGTTCCAGTGCCCATATATGAAAAATCTTGAGCACCAAAGGGCATCATCATCAAAGTGAAACTCTTAAGCCCTACATAATTATGCAGCCTTGATCACACATGACATTACTGGATTTAGATCTATTGTAGTAAATATAAGTACTTGGATGCTCATATTTAAAGTAAAGTGCAAGAGCAGGCAATTCAAACACACAATCAATTGGTGAAAACCATCGACAACCTTGGGACAAATACGGTGCATCAAACCTAGATATTCAGTGGACCAATTCTAAGTATGTATCAAGAACTATAGCTAGGAAGTTAGCAACAGTTGAACTTGGGGATATACTAATCATGAACAATCTCTCCTGGTCGGTCCAACTCAGAAATCATACCATTGTCTAAAAATGCTTAATAGATACAGATCATCTAATTGTGAATCATGTGATTTGGGGTTTCAATTTGTAATCATCTTTTAATTATCAACAAGATTGCAACAGTTGCAGACACCTCACACTAACAGTTTCAGACTTGAATAGATTCACATAACTAAGAAGAACATATCCGGAGGAGGGAGGGAGGATGGGGGTGCATTACCCTGATGTGCTAAACGACGTAAGCGCGTGCGCGCGAGGGGGAGAGGGGGAGAGGAGGAGGGGGAGCTCACGGTGGCCGTAGGGATAGGGCAGTGGGGCGCCGGGAGGATGTCGGGGACGACGACGACGCAGGGGAGGAGGCGAAGAGGTCCGGGTGGTGGTGGTGCTCCGGCGACGGTGGTGTGGACGGGGCGGCGTCCGGGCCACCGGCAACGAGGGCGGCGGGGCGATGGCGTCCAACGAGGTGGGGCGACGGGGAGAGCGGCGCCGACGCCAGGGCCTCAGGCGGCGGTGGTTGGAGACGTCGCGGCGGGGTCAAGGCGGCGGGGCAGCGTTGAGGCGGCGGGGCGGGGGCATCGGGAGAGGAGAGGGGAAGGGGATCGAGGGTGAGGGTGAGGGAGAGAGAGGGGATAGGTTTGGGCCGGGGTGGAAATATGGATGGGGGCGGCACAATACTAATGGCGCACCACCCCTCGGTGCGCCATAAGTACATCCATACTAATGGCACACCTCACCCTGGTGCGCCATTAGTACATCCATACTAATGGCGCACCTCACCCTGGTGCGCCATAAGTACATCCATACTAATGGCACACCTCACCACGGTGCGCCATTAATATTTGTGTTTAAATATGTTCAAACTTTTTTATAAGACAATAATAATTTTTTTATAAGACAGTAATAATTTTTTTTATAAGATGGCTACTGCAACAGTAATATTTTTTTATAACACAATAATAATTTTTTAAAAAATATCATCAAACAGTAATGCCGGTGGAGCGGGGGAGGGTGCACGGGATGCGATGGGTCGGCGGCGGCGGTTGAGTAGGGGAGGGGTGCGGGTGGTGGCGGCGGCGGTTGAGTAAGGGAATCGAGGGTGCGGGGGGTCGGCGGTGGCGGCCGGTGGACCGGGGGGTGCTCGGCGGCGAGGGGGACCGGATCTGGCGAGGTGGGATAGCAATCGAGATGGAGGGGGATCGAGATCGAGTGTCCATGAAATTTAAAAATATTCATGATAGTTCAAAAAGTGCCCATGAAATACAATCGAGAAATGAAGGCTATGATTTAAATACAATCGATCTTAGCTAGCTATCTGTTCACAATCTTCTTCCCCTTCTTTTTCGCAAATGGAGTTCTTCTGTGGAACGAACGTCCTTTAGGTAGGGTGGTCCTGCTTCTTCTTGTGGTGTATGCTGCTACTTCATCATCGTCGTCATGTTCGATCCTCAGGTCGCCATACTTGTCGAAGTCTTGCTCATTGGCTACTCCATCCATTCGGATGATCTTCCTTTTGCCTCTCCTCACGACAACATGACTGGGCTTTGACGGGTCGGTAATGAAGAAGCATTGGTCCACTTGGGAAGCCAGTACCCATGGCTCATTTTTTGCGGTGACGTTTGCGCCCGCGGTCTTGGATTTGGCTTCGGGTATAACCATGGTGGTGAAATACCGGTCTTCTTTTAGGACGCTCTTCGCCCATCTGACACGGAACATCGGGACCTTCTCTCCAGCGTAGCTCAGCTCCCAGATCTCCTCGATCCTTCCGTAGTATCTGTCCTTGTTGTTACCGGTGTAGGATTCCATCGTTACCCCGAGGTTCTGATAACCATCGCTCTTCATGTCCTTGGCCTCGGTGTAGAATGTGTAGCCGTTGATATCGTATGCCTCATAGGTCATCAGGTTGTGCTCGGCGCCCTGTGACAAGGCGAATATGAGTTGTTCTTCCGCGGAAGAATCCTCATGTAAAGGGTACGACAGAAGCTTCTGCTTGAACCAACGCGTGAAACATGAGTTGTGCTCTTTGAGTATATCTCCGTCCGTCCTCAGTTGGCCTCGGTCATTGTACGTCTTCTTAATAAAGGTTTTGTGCTCTACCACCCAAGGATCGACCATGTCTATGTGTTGTAGCGCGACTAGGTTTCCTCTTTCAAAGTCGGCGATTCGACCCTCGAAGTCGACATGCATTTCGCGGTGACCCTCACGGTGACCCCATCCAGCGAGCCTGCCGAGGTGCCTGTTGACGGGCAGACCAACGGGGTTCTCGATGCCTAGATAATCCATGCAGTAGGAGATGCACTCTTCGGTCAGAAAGCCCCTGGCTATGCTTCCCTCTGGACGTGACATGTTGCGAACGTATCCTTTGATGACACCATTCATCCTTTCGAACGGCATCATGCTGTGCAGGAACGTCGGCCCGAGTTGGATGATATCGTCCATGATATGGACCAGCAGATGCACCATAACATCGAAGAATGCGGGCGGGAAGTACATCTCAACCTCGCATAGTATCACCACGATCTCTTCCTGTAGCCTTCTGAGTTGCCTCACGCCAACAGACTTCCGAGAGATGACGTCAAAAAAGTTGCATAGGCCAAAAAGCATTTCACGGACGTGCGCGTCCATGATCCCATGGATTGCAACTGGAAGTATCTGCGTCATCAGCACGTGACAGTCGTGAGACTTCATCCCGCTGAACTTCTGCTTCGCTGGGTCTAGGTATCTGCTTATCTTCCCCGCTTAACCGTAAGGAAGTTTTACTGCTAGGAGGCAGGTGAAAAACTGCTTGATCTCCTCCTGACTTAGAGTGAAGCACGCGGGAGGGTAGTCATTTCCGGTCTTCTTGGCCTTTTTGCCTTTGCGACGACTTTCCGTGTCCTGCTTCGCCTCATCATCATCATCGTCATATATAGCGTGAAGCTCCTGCCTGATGCCCATTGATTTCAAGTCTGCCCTTGCGTTCGGCCCATCTTTGGTCCTCTCTGGCATGTTGAGCAGGGTACCAAGAAGACTCTCGCACACGTTCTTCGTGATATGCATTACATCAAGGCTGTGAGGCACACGGTGGATCTTCCAGTACGGCAAGTCCCAGAAAACAGACCTCGTTTTCCATACCTTCACCAGCGGCTCTGGCGCCTTTCGCTTCTTTCCCTGCTCTGGCGCCTTTCGCTTCTTTCCCGGCTCTGGCGCCTTTTGCTTCTTTCCCGCCAGTGGGCAATCTTTCCAATTTTTCAACAGCTCGTCTATTTCCTCACCGCTCCTCGTACGCGGGCATCCTCAGGGTTTGGTTTCACCATCGAACAGATCCTTGCGTTTTCTCCACGGGTCATCATCGCGAAGCCACCTTCGATGTTCCATGAACACGGTTTTCGAAGACCCGGGATCTCTATCTAGTTGGTGATACATTGTGTCATCCATGCACCTGACGCATCCAAAAAATCCGTGGACCACCTGCCCCGCGACATATCCGTAACTGAGATAGTCGTGCACCGTCGTGAGCAGCGTGGCTCTCATAGGGAAATATTCTTTCTCTGCGGCGTCCCACGTATTGGCTGGCGTTTTCCACAGCGTGCCAAGCTCCTCTTTGAGCAGCCCCAGATACAGATTGATGTCTTTCCCTGGTTGTTTCGGTCCTTCAATTAGCATACTCATGTGAATGTACTTCCTCTTCATGCACAACCAGGGGGGAAGGTTGTACATCCACACAAACACAGGCCAGGTGCTATGTGTGCTTCTCTGGCTGCCAAACGGAATGACTCCATCGGTGCTCGCGCCCAGCACGATGTTCCTTGGATCGTTCCCAAATTCTAGGTCTTCGAAGTTCAACGCTTGACACTAGCTCGCATCCTTAGGGTGACTCAGCATCTTGTCTTTTTATCTATCTCCGGATCATTTGCGTCATCTTCTCGCTTCTTCTCCTCCCTATCCGCGTGCCAACGCAGGAGCTTTGCTACCGTAGGGTCCGCGAAATACCGCTGTAGACGAGGAGTGATCGGAAAGTACCACACCACTTTTCAAGGATCTTTCTTCCTCTTCTTGTATCGAGTGACGCCGCACACCGGACATATGGTAGACTCCGCGTGCTCGTCCCGATAAATGATGCAATTTTTCATGCACACATGGTATTTCACGTGCGGTAAATCCAGAGGACACACGATTTTCTTCGCCTCCTCCAAACTGGTCGGGCACTTGTTCCCCTTGGGAAGACGTTCGTGCCAGAATGACATGTTCCCGTCGAAGCATGCGTCGGTCATTTTGTGTTTTACCTTCATCTCCAGAGCCATGAGCGTTACTTTCAGGCGGGTATCCTCGGGCCTGCATCCTTCATACAATGGAGTAACCGCGTCTAACTCAAGTTGATCCATCTTGGCTTTCTCTCGGGCGGCAGCTCTTGCGTTATCCGTCTACTTGAGAAGCAGCTCTTGAATATGAGGGTCCTGCACCCAGCCCATCGATGGTCCAGCATCGTCTGCTCCACCGGCATCATCATCTTCATGATCATGCCCGTCGTCTGCTCCGGCATCTTCCTCATCATCATGTCCTGCATCTTCTACATGATGACTGTGTACAGCATCACCGTCGTGATCATCTCCTGGGTATTCTTCGTCTTCTCGCCTGCCCGAGCCGCGGTGGTTGTCTTGCTGCCCTTCCTCATTTCTTGCCTGGCCCCCATGGACGACTTCGTAGTGATCTTCATCACCTTGCCACCGATAGCCATCCATGAAACCACGCAAGAGCAGGTGGTCCCGCACCTGCCCGGATTCCGGGTCCGCAATAAGGCTCTTCAGCTTGCATCTTCGACACGGACATCTTATCTCCATCTCGTTCTTTTGAAGCATCTCGGCCTTCGCGGACCTCAAAAACCTATTAATGATGCCTTTGGTCATCGTGCGGACCATGGTCTCCTGCGGGGTAGAGCAAAACAATATTTTAGAACCAAGAAAAAATTTGGCATGACTTTCCCTAAAAATAGGACCAAAAAGAATGCTTAATGCCAAAATTCTCGCCGAAACGGAAATGAATTAACATTCCGGCAAAATATTGGCAACTATCGCATTTCAAATACCGGTACACCTCCAAACACAAACACATATGCAACACCGCAAACATATGCAACACCACAAACATACATAGATCTAGCTAGGCCATAAAAAGTGCATGTGCACATTGTTGTAGGGAGAACAACATAAATATAGCTTCCCCCCTTACTTACCTATCGAAACAAGGTAATTTAACCACTTAAATTGAATGAATCTATGGTGGAAATGAGGTGAAAAAGAGGAGGCACCCGAGACAAGGAGGAGGTGGAGAGAATGAAGTGGGGAGAAAGTGAGTGTGGGTAGGAGAGGCTGTCCAAAATATCTTGTTGCTCCCCACTTACTAATGGCGCACCAACTCTAAATGCGCCATTAGTAATCCAGGTTACTAATGGCGCACCTTCTGGTGGTGTGCCATTAGTAGTTTTGCAAAAAAAAACATACTAATGGCGCACTGTTCCACAGTGCGCCATTACTAGTTTAAACTAGTAATGGCGCACGGTCGAACAGTGCGCCATTAGTAGTTTTGCAAAAAAAGGAATAAAAAATATAATAAAAAAACAACATTAGTGGCGCACTTTCCGACAGGTGCGCCATTACTAGTTACAACTAGTAATGGCGCACTATGTCTGGATGCGCCATTAGTATGTTTGGACAGGCGCACTAGTTCAAAAAAAATTTCATACTAATGGCGCACCCTGGGCCAGGTGCGCCATTAGTAGTTTCAGCTCTAATGGCGTATCGGAAGGTGGTGCGCCATTAGTATATACTAATGGCGCACCGCTTGTCTGGTGCGCCATTAGTGTCAATCCCATCTATAGCCCTTTTTCTAGTAGTGCTCGGTTCGCTGCCGCTACCGACCCCGGTGAGGATTCCCCTTACCTCTAAGCACCTTCACCCGAACCCCCTATTCGCTATGCACCTCTTTGACATCCTCTCATCACCCAGGAACGACCGAAGCCGCCGCCCCGAGCATCACCGCCCGCCGCCGGAGTTGCAGAGCCCCAGGAGCCCCGCCGAGCTCGTCCCACTCGCCTCTGTCGTCCCCGAGCTCCACTGACTCCATCCCCGAGCTCCCCTCGAGCTGCCGCACCTGCCCAACGACTCCGCCGCCGCCTCGGACCACCGGAGCACCCCCGCCACCAACACCCGAGCACACCTCACCGTCGACCGCCGCTGTAAGCCACCGGACTCCCCACCACCGTCCGATTTCCAATCTAGGGACTAGATTAGATCACGCGAAGAGTTTGGTTTTTCTTTAGTAGATCGGTTTAGTTTCGGTTAGATCGGTTTATTTTAAGTTGTGGTTTAGTTGGACTGGCCCGATCAGTTTATTTTAAGATATTTAATATTTTTAGTTGATTCTTTTTGCTCTACTTTGCAAATTTTCTATAGTTGCTGCAGAAAATTAGTTTCGGCCATGTTTAGGTTTTTAAAAATTGTTTTATATTAGTTTTAGTCAGATTAGTTTTTTTGCTATAAATTGCGTTAGGATTATTTTATTTTAGTGATTCTTTTTGTCACTGCTTTGTTTTGACCTTGCCTAGCAGTAGGAATTTATTTGGGCATTTATAGTCTTTATTAAAAATAGTTTTTATGCGAAAACAAGCTTTTCTAGTTTATTTAGCTTGCTGTGGTTCTCTGCTGTTCTAGTTATTTTTTAAATTTTATTTTTCCTATGTTATAATTTATTTTAGATTAGTTTCTGTAGTTACACAGGGTGAACATTTATTTACAGCAAAATAAAAAGTTTTATTTTATTTTCTTATTAGTTTTGTTTTAGGTATAACAGGAGTTCTATAATAGATATTGGTTTGATTCTTTTTGCACCTAGTTTGTATGTTGTTTTTGTCACGACCGGTTTTCCAATAAAAATATTTATTGAGAAACCAATATTTTGAGTCCAGTATGAGAAAATTTCTCCTTACCGGTAGACAGATTCTTGATACAATAAGCCAGTAGCATAAAATATATTACAGGGTCGAGCTACGGTTGCTCAACCAAATTATTACAAGCACGCCGATAATTATACATAATGGCGGACATGACACAGTGGTGTGGAGGCATACTACTGACTCGAGGATAGGGTGGTGGAAAAACACAACGGGGAGTGAGATACACGACTCTAAAACTAGCATCTCATCGAGCGTCGTGGTGAGGCTCGATGAATTTATTTGGTAGCGGAAGCGGATATAATACAGTGACCAAATCCAGGTTCGCACGAGACTGACTGGGATTCCTCTAGGCGTCGGACTCGCTATCGAACTCTTCATCCATGAGATCGCCTTCGTCAGCATCTGGCCAAATCAACAAGCCAGTGAGTACTTTGAAAGTACTCACAAGACAGTTCGGACGTAAGATATAACAAATGCATGCATGAATGCGTCACGATTAATTCACCAATGTATATTCAAAAATTAGCATAACGAAGTAAGTAAAAAGGGAAACGGCGGTAGTCCGCCTGAAATCCCAACAAAACATAAATGAAAACCGATCGGGTGTCTGAAGCGACGCCTCGAAAGGTGAACAAATAAATAGAAGGAAATGATGCCACAGTCGGACGTCTGAGCGACATCGCAGAAAGGGCTTTAAAAGAAATGCCACAGTCGGACGTCTGAGCGACATCACATAAAGGGCTTTAAAAGAAATGCCACAGTCGGACGTCTGAGCGACATCACATAAAGGGCTTTAAAAGAAATGCCACAGTCGGACGTCTGAGCGACATCACAGAAAGGGCTTTAAAAGAAATGCCACAGTCGGACGTCTGAGGGACATCACAGAAAGGGCTTTAAAAGAAATGCCATAGTCGGACGTCTGAGCGACATCACAGAAAGGGCTTTAAAAGAAATGCCACAGTCGGACGTCTGAGCGACATCACAGAAAGGGCTTTTATTCACAAGTAAATAATACTCATAATCAACATTCAATTCATGAAAATAAACGGGTTAGTCCATCCACAGGAATAATCATTTAACCGGAATTAGCACTCATACGATTCACCGGAGTCTCTGTCATCAAAACTGGCACTTGTCAGGATAAGATAATGTTGAACTTGGACATGGAATAGATGATTCAAGGAATATATGACTCTGCAGAGGTTGTACAAAAATTTCCCACAGCCAACGGATTTCCGTAGTCACGAAGGACTAGTTCCGTTTACGATATTTCGGAAGAAAACACAGCTAACCAGTACACACCCATCCTACCTCTCGATACTAGGAATCACCCTAGACATCGTCCAAGAAAAACTTTTGAGACGGGGAGATCACAATCTCGAATAGCATGGGATCAAATTTATATACGCGCGCTCTAAGGGGTGCCCCCCTCTCGGTCCCAACCGGAAACACCCATGCCCCCTGACCGGATGACTAGCTTTAATCCAGGGCCATGGAACCATCATCACGGCCTCTCCTTTTGGTGTGTACCAGGAAAGCGGTTTGCAACTTACTAAGCCATATTCCTTGCGGAAAACATCTGGTAGTACAGGGAAGGAAAAAGGAGGAATTGGATCGATACGGTTTGACACTGTAGTCAAATAGTCTGGCATAAGACTGGCATGCTACAACACTGCCATCTTACCCATCCTCATGCCAACACATGGCCATTCATACTCACATCCATCCACTTATGGATCATCGAACTCACTTACCTCATCAATGCATGGAAATAACGTTAATCGGTATGCTCTTCAACATGCCATGAGACTAACTCAAATGCAAAACATGCCAAGACACTCATCATATCAAAAGTTCAAACATGCTTGCCTGGTTCGGAGTAGTCGGAGCCTAGCTCGGTGAAGTTTGCGGTCCCGTCACCTCCTTCGGTATCTATGGTATAAAGAAAATATACGCGCTATCGTGAATACTGTGAGGTGCACAAAAAGTATTCCAAAAAGTTTTCAAATAAATATGATAAAAAACTAGACAAAAATCTGAAGAGAATAGAAAAAGAATCAATCAAAAATATTATTCTGTTTAAAAGTTATAAAGGTTTTTGTCCAGGGACTCATCTGTAATGAAACAGAAAGTTTCCAGGGGCTAGCTCATAAAAACAAAAAACGTTTCAGTATTGAATATGCCAGCCCAGAGGGGAAAGCATAGTTCGCCCGAAGGCGCTTCCAGAAAACGATTCATTAGAGAGGGCAGAGAGACTGACAGTGGGGTCCCACTTGTCAGGTTTAAACTTTCAAATGGGGGGGGATGAAGCTCGTCGGCGCCCGAGAGCCGCGGTGGTCGCCGGCGGCGATCCACGGCGAGGCAGGGGGATCGGAGGGTACCTCTGTGATCAGGGCTCCTTCCCGCGTCGGTTGGTGGTGGTAGTGGTCGCCGGCGAGTACCACGTTGACGGCGAGCTTTGCTCCGGCGGACGGCGGCTCGGGTGGTCGAGGGACTCGTCGGATAGAGCTACGAAGGACAAATTGATGCTGGCGTTAGCTTACTGGGTACTAGAGGCAGTAACTGACGGGGTTAGGGCGCCGGAGACGGCCTCACCGGAGCGAATCATGGTGGAGGCCGGGGCGGATCGGGGCGGCCGGAGTTGGGGGAGGAGACCTCCTCGAGGTCCTCCTGGTGGCTTGGCAGAGCTTCGGTGAGGTGTAGAGGTGGTGCGTGCTCTAGGGTGAGCTCGGGGGCCCTTTTTATAGGCGATCCGAGGCGGTGGCCGTGAACGGGCTCTCCGGTGAAGGTTACGGCGGCGCAGGGCTTGGTCGGGGTAATTAGGACGTTGAGCGTCATCGTGGAGGTCCACGGTTCCGTTTTGGTGCTAATCGAGCTGGAGTTTGGTGCTTTGGGGTGAGTTCGACAGAACGGGGCGGCGCGGGCCCGTCGGCGGCAGGGAGCGCGTCCCGTGCTTGCCGGCCACGGTGGCGGTGCCACGGGCGTGCGCTGGCACGCATGAGGCCACGCGGAGAGCAGAGGGGCGATGGGCGGCGCGGAACGGTGTTGAGCCGCCGTTCTTGTCCCCTATCGGCTGTAACAGTGTTTCGGCCGCCGCAAGACACGCCGGCGCGGGCGGCCAGGGGCACCACCGACGCCGGGAAGACGCCAAGCGCGCGTGCGGGGGTGTTGGCCAGGGAGAAGAGGCCGCGCGCAACACGCCAAGCGCACTGTCGACGCGTGAGTGAAGCTGACGGACGAAAAACAACACTAAAATCTGAATTTACTGAATTTGCAAAGGAACAGTGCAGCTCAGGTGTTCGACAAAATGTTTTTGGCCTCTGGGCATTTTTCCTTGAGCTGATTTTTGGTGGAGTGGCTACTCATTGCTCCAGTAGGCTGCCTGAATTTTGGTGGAATTTTTGGAGAAGTGTAGATATGAATTTCACCAAATTTGGCAAATCTGGTCCAAACTTGCAGAGACTGAATTTTGAAAAGGGGAGGAGTGGGTCAAGATGGTTCTGGGTTGTGGATGCTAAGGACAATCCAGAGGAGTTGGTTTTAGGTCAAAACTCAAATGCAATAGGGTACTTGCTTTGAAAACCACTCAGGCTCCAAATAATTTGCAGAAATGGTTTTGAGGGAAAAATAATTAGAATAAAATCCAAAACTTGCTTGGATGAGTTGGGACAGAGAACTTAGGTTGATTACAAGGAGGAGGGGAGGTTTTGGAGGGGTCTTATCACATGGGCAAAAATACAAAGATCATGGGTGGTTTCTAGGATATGAAAATCCAAATTTTCATAGAGTTTCTTTTTAAGAGAAAAAGATTAAAACTCCCAAAATAATTTGAGGGGGAACCAACAGAGAAGAAATTTCAAAATACCAAACACCATAGTTTTGAAGAAAAATAAAATCCTTGCCAAAGAAAAGGAAGTTTTTAAGATGAAGGATTTCTGGAAAAGAAATTTTTAAATGCCCTCAAAAGGAATTCAACAAAGTTTTTGATGAAAACCAATTAAAATTTTTGGGAGTGTCACAGTTTTCCTTTATGTTAGTTAGTAAAACCATTGTTTTGGATCTGTAAAAAAAGTGTTAGTAGGTTAAAACTATTTCTTTGTTGTTGCTTAATATGATGGAAACCTTGATTTTGTTTTCCTTGAGTTTTCTTTGATTTTGGTTTGAGTGCTTGTGTGTTTTCCATTAGTTTGCTGATATGTCATTAGTGAAATACCTATTTGTGCTATTGTTTGACTCGATAGAATTTCTGGAGTGCGAAGCTTGCTATCTTGAGTCACTAGCGTTTGAAGACCGTCAGCCAGGCATGTCATTTGATCATGTTTTACAATACCTATGATTTTGTTGCATTAGAATTGTTCCACCCCACCATGCATGTAGTAGGAGAATTTTAAGTTATGTTCTTGAGTAGTATCATGAGGTAGGATGAACCCAATTTCCCTTGTTACCATTGCTCGGGACGATGTAGTTTATTTTGCTATGCTCGTAGACGGGGTTGGTTGAGAGATTCATAAGGGAGATGTCAGAGTCAAGATAATGACAACCCCATGACTTCAAGATCAAGATGGACTTCTAATTCACTACTGGGTGGAGAATGGTTGACGGGCACCCTGGAGAAACCAGCTGAAGGCCGGGATGCATGGAGAAGCGCCATGACATCTTGCGGAAAGCTTCACCCAGCCACGAAGAGACGGATGGATACCCCTTGACCAGAAGCTTACATGTGCGGCCGCAAGCCATTATGGGCTCTGGCTGGGTTGACTTTAGGCGTGACTCTGGATGGACGGTGCAAGCAGATGTAGAAGAACAGTAGGACATGGATGGGTACCGGCAGTGCTCAGAGAAACTCTACGGAAGACCCTGTTTCGTTCATCCCATCTTCAAACACCAGGCAGTGCGAGGACATAAAGGAGGGAACGATTCTTGCGGGTAAAGTGCACAAGACACTGCAAAGTAACAACCTAATCGATTAGTCATGTCACCGGTTACAGATAGATGAGCCTCTCGAAATTGGAGTATTTCGGAAATCTCAACACCGAACTTAATAAGTTAATTGAGGGGTTATTTAATAATTGGGAATGAGACATTGGTTGGCGGAACCATCTCAATAACAACCAACATTTTGTAGTAATTGCAAGCAAGTCCTCTGTTATAGGGAAAAATTGGCTTTTTCGCAACAACATAAAACTTAGAGCCCCACAGCCAAATTGCATATAGTGATAGAAATTTTATTGTTGTTCTCTCTTCATGACTTGCCGGCATATTCTAAATGCTGACCTACACAGCTGCAACGTCACATGTTGCAAAGGAGTTTTCCGACGAGGAGTGAGGCTACGATCTACGCTTGGTGATTGCCCTGTGGAGTCGGATGGGCTCGCTACTCGTCTACACTTCCGCAGCTTATTTAGTTTATTTCTCATGAGTTATCCTTCGGCCAAATTTATTCTATTGTAATAAAGACTTGATATGAGAATCGTGTAATAAATTCAGGTGTGATTGAACTTTGAATCTTTTCATCAATGTAATGTGTGTGCCAGCATGATCTTGGGATGGTACAGCTACACAGAGGCTTGACCGATTTTGGGTTGGGTCGTTACATATAGCCTCTTGTTTGATAGAGTTTCTCGCGTCTCGCTCTCTCACCCTATCCATATCAAAACAAGATGAAAGTGTCCACTCTATCTCTCTCCTCACCGGTGGTCACAGATCTGGCCGAATCCCGTCTGCTGCGGGAGGTGAGGAGGTGCAACGTTGACATTGTCGCCGTCGGCGACGGAGGAAGCCGATGCGCACCATCCTCTCAGAGCCGGCGCTGGCGCGGACGAAGATCCTCCGCGCCCTTGTTCGCTGTCGTCATGTGGGCAGATCTCGCCCGCCCGCCTAAACGACATCTCGCCCACCTGAGGTATAACTTCTTGTACTGGTCCAGGTCCCCAGGTCGCTGCGTGCGGGTTTTCTTCTATGCGACTACTCCCCAGCTCCCCATGCATAGTAGCTAGGGTTCGTCGGCTGGTCCAACATCACCTACTAGTACTACTCCTATTATAGAGGAAATGCCACACAAAAAGTTGTCCTGATTTATGCCTCGGTGGAGGTATACATGTTGTTTTGACAAAAAGTACATGGTGGTTGTGCGGTCATTGTCCATATGGTGGTAGTACTATCACTGGTTAAATGAAGAAATGCTTTTTTCTTGGGTATCGTGGTTTAGTTCCCATCAAGATAATTACGATGCTTCTGTTTGTTGGTGTACTTTTCATTAATTCTTATTGACAATTGAGATGTCGTTACTAACCCTTTTTTATATTTTTGGAAACAGCGATGTGTGTCTCCATACCCGGGCAAGTCTTCCTCAATTTTAATGGAACTGCACAAAATTGGATGGCCATTGTTGTTCTGCCTCACTGTCCTCTGCCACGTGGTTCGTCCTTCCTCGAGCTTGATTACTAAGAAGAAATAGACCAGAGTGAGGATTTGTCGAACTTCTTAGGTGCCTCACCCAAACTTGATGCCAAATGGATGATGCATCACCACGATGACCTATCGATGCTCATGGTTGCGCCTCATGGTTGCGTCGGTTGGTGAAGCTGATCGATTTTCGATGAAAAACAAGCTGTCTTCCATCAGTGCTCTTTGCTTGTTACGCACAAAGATGATATCCTTCGTCAGTTCACCTTGGTTGCGTTGGAGACGCAGTCGTCTTTCACGTTGGTGCAATTTTATCACACAATTGGCTATGAGCCAAATGTTTCCTCGAAGAAGGATCGACGTTGGTACTAAGAGCATAAGTTTTGTATTGATTTCTAAGCCTTCTCACAACTTTGTCTCCAGATCCCTTGTAATTTTATTTGTCCAGCTATTAACTTTGATTTAAAAAATGGTGTGGAGTAAAAACCCGGATGGACGTAGTAGCCCTCCATTTTTATTTACTCCGCATATTACATTTGACTAAAGTCAAACTTTGTAATACTCTCAAACCTTTCCGATAATTGAAATTAAATTTCTTTATTTGTGCACACTTCCACACGTTTCCGATAATTTGGCGCATGTGTGGTTGTTCACTTAAGGGAGGGTAGTGTACCACACGTGAAGGACAGGAAGTGCAACCAGGACGCGTGGGCGTGGATCGTTAGTTCATCGGAAGTAGTACTAGTTTTCTTCACTGTACATTAAATAAAGAGTTTTGTTTCGTACTTACACAATTTAAAACGATTGTTATGGAGAGAATAAGAAACCACTCCACTATATTTTAGTCGTATGCACGAGAGTACTATATGGACGCAGCTTCATTAACTTAGTGCACCTGCCTTTGGATTTACGATAGGTGGGCCCAAAATGTGGCTGGCTCACCTGTCATACAACCAAAAGCAGGTGAAGTGAAGGCACCGGAGCTCAGTCCGTACTACAGTAGTATATATATAAGCAGGAGCCTCAGCGCTTGTTCGCTAGGTTTTGCACTCTCCACACGCTCGCCGCACTACATATATGTTACACGCTGGAGGCTCAGCGTTCATTTGCTAGGGTTTGCTATATTCATAGTCTCTCACCCTCTCTTCACTAGATCTAAACAAGACTACATTAGCCTCTTGTCTCTCTCTACCCCCTCACAACAGGTGAAGGAGGCATCCGTATCCCGTCGCACCGGGAAGGGGAGGAGGTGCAGCGTTCACTCTATCGCCTTCGGCGACGGAGGCAGTCCACTACCGGCTGCACTGTTCTCTTTCACCCAGAGCCTGTGCGGGAGGGCCACCGACCCCTTCTTCCTTGCTGACGTACGTAGTGTGGGCAGATCCGGCCTCCCACCGCACTCCTTGCCACATCCCGACGACCCTAAGGTATAAGTTTCTTTGAAACCATAGTTGCTCTAGCTGCATGTGGATCTTTTTCGATATGTAGTCGAATCTAGGTCTTGGTTCAAAGAGGAAAGAAGGGTGTGGTGGGATAGAGCAAGAATCTAGGACGTGGTTCAATGAGGAAAGGAGGGGCGTAAAGTAGTATAGACTGGCTATCCAGCCGCTTTGTAGGGCGAAAAGGGAAAAAGGGGGTAACCCAGTACACACATCTGTAAGGAACCGATCTCTTTGTTGAAAAGAGAAAGAAACTGGGGGGTCGGGTAGTTTGTGCACGACTAGATTTGCTGCCCTCATATAGGAAGAAGGTTCAAAGAGAACAAATATGGGACCAGCACATATATGCTGCTTGGCTACATACTCTGCATCACCCATTTATATGTGTGGACGCACATGGTGCTGGCATGTCCCATGCAGCTATTTTGCTGTTGTTAATCTCAGAATTAACTACTGATCTGTTTTAAAAGAATTTCTCTGTTAATATGAATCAATGCAACCGTTTTAGAAATGCTACTATCCTATACTTGGTTTTCCATCAAGATAAGGTAGATGCTTCTTTTTGTGGCCGCATGTTTCATCCTCCTTTATTGGCCTATAATTGTTTTCTTTTTTGCCTCTTAAAACAGGGATATCTGTTTAACTTGTTGCTATAGAAAACTTAAATGTCACACCGGCAACTTTGCATGATTTCAGTGCAACTGCACAAAACTTGATTGGATTTCCTATTCGTGTTGGTAGATTCGTATTTTATGTTGGTCGTCACATGAAAGGTCAATACATGCCTTCATCCAGATGATTGTGTAGTGTGCTTTGAGATGCTGTGCTACTTGTATTGGTACTGTTTTAAATAAATGATGAATTGAAGCTATTGTATTGCTGTCTTTTCCCATTAAGTAGTGAACAAAATGGGACCAACCCAGACAAGATGCTTGTTGCTTTGTTACAACAAATTCAGCATCACCCCCTTTATAAGCCAGTAATTGATGCCACTCTCAGAATTAACTACTGAATCTTATTTCAAAACTGCAACACTTGTTAGGGATTGGCGGGATTACCATTTTTGTGGCGGCATGTTTCATCCTCCTTTATTAGCCAGTAATTGATTCCTTTTTTGCCTCTGTTTATATAGGGATATCTATTCAACTTGTTGCTATTGTGACATTTTGATTCGCTACGCGAAATACATTGCTTGATTTCAGTGCAACTACACAAAACGAGATTGGATTTCCTATTCGTGTTGACAGATTCGTACGTGATCTTGTGTGCATCATGACAGGTTGGTACTTGCCTTCATCAACATGATCGTGCAGTGTGTTTTGAGATGCTGTGCTACTTGTATTAGTACTATTTTAAATAAATGATGAATTGAAGCTATTGTATTGCTGTCTTTTCCCATTAAGTAGTGAACAAAAATGGGACCAACCCACACATGATGCTTGTTGCTTTGTTACAACAAATTCAGCATCACCCCCTTTATAAGCAGTAATCGATGCCACTCTCAGAATTAACTACTGCATCTTATTTCAAAACTGCAACACTTGTTAGGGATTGGCGGGATTACCATTTTTGTGGCGGCATGTTTCATCCTCCTTTATTAGCCAGTAATTGATTCCTTTTTTGCCTCTGTTTATATAGGGATATCTATTCAACTTGTTGCTATTGTGACATTTTGATTCGCTACGCGAAATACATTGCTTGATTTCAGTGCAACTACACAAAACGAGATTGGATTTCCTATTCGTGTTGACAGATTCGTACGTGATCTTGTGTGCATCATGACAGGTTGGTACTTGCCTTCATCAACATGATCGTGCAGTGTGTTTTGAGATGCTGTGCTACTTGTATTAGTACTATTTTAAATAAATGATGAATTGAAGCTATTGTATTGCTGTCTTTTCCCATTAAGTAGTGAACAAAAATGGGACCAACCCACACATGATGCTTGTTGCTTTGTTACAACAAATTCAGCATCACCCCCTTTATAAGCAGTAATCGATGCCACTCTCAGAATTAACTACTGCATCTTATTTCAAAACTGCAACACTTGTTAGGGATTGGCGGGATTACCATTTTTGTGGCCGCATGTTTCATCCTCCTTTATTAGCCAGTAATTGATTCCTTTTTTGCCTCTGTTTATACAGGAATATCTATTCAACTTGTTGCTATTGTGACATTTTGCTTCGCTACACGAAACACGTTGCTTGATTTCAGTGCAACTGCACAAAACGAGATTGGATTTCCTATTCTTGTTGGCAGATTCGTATTTTATCATTGTCGGTCTCATGAAAGGTTAGTACAAGCCTTCATCCACATGATTGTGTAGTGTGCTTTGAGATGTTGTGCTACTTGTATTGGTACTGTTTTAAATAAATGTTGAATTGAAGCTATTGTATTGCTGTCTTTTCCCATTAAGTAGTGAACAAAAATGGAACCAACCCAGACATGATGCTTGTTGCTTTGTTACAACAAACTCTGCATCACCCCCTTTATAAGTAGATGGAAGCACATACTGTTGTTGCACCCACTCTACCCTGGAACTGTTTATGCTTTTCGTTAATCTAATGTCGCTGGTAAAATTAAGCAATGCACTCTTAGAATTAATTAACTACTGAATCTTAGTTCAAAACTGTAGCAGTTGTTAGGGATTGGCGGGATTACCATTTTTGTGGCCACATGTTTCATCCTCCTTTATTTGCCAGTAATTGATTCCTTTTTTGCCTCTATTAAAATAGGGATATCTTTTCAACTTGTTGCTATTGCGACATTTTGCTTCGCTTAATTTTGGTGGAACTGCACAAAATGAGACCGGATTTCCATATATTTGTTGAGATCTCTTTGAGATCTTCCTCACGAGTTGTTTCAAATCTTGGTCTTGAATGGTCAGTACCGACCTTCCTCCGAATTAACTACTGAATCTTAGTTCAAAACTGCAAAAACTTGTTAGGGATCGGCAGGAGTACCATTTCTGTTAGGGATCCGCCGGAGTACATGTTTAAGAAATGTATTGTTCAGATAATGTCTCTGTTATTATATATCAGTTACAGACTTACAGTGTTTTACAAATGGTACTATCCTGCTTTGTAGTTCTTTCTACATGTTTAACCAAGGTATTGTTAAGATAATGTCTCTGTTAAAATGAATCAGTCGCATTGTTTTAGGAATGATACATTCTACTTTTTCGTTCTTTATACATCTTGAAACAAGGCATTGTTAAGATAATGTCTCAGTTAATATGAATGAATCACACTGATTGAGAATTGCTACTCTCCTGCTTTGTTTCCCATTAAGATAAGTTAGATCAGTAGATGTTTTTCTTCTGGGAGTACAAGTCATCAACCGTTATTTCTCAGTAATTGTTTCCCTTATACCTTTTGTTGCTTACAGGGATATCAAAATTAAAGCTCGGTTTTATTCCGACTTTGATTTTAGTTCAACTGCACAAGAGGAGCCAATGTGTCCAAGGCAAACTGCTGCATTATTGGGTCCAGTTGGTTGTTCCACTGTGCAGAAAGAAGCAGTCATTGTTTGCGCTACATTACAGAAGGAATGACCAAGAAGCTTTACAGAGTATTAGGCCTTCCACTATGTAGGCCAAAAGAGGTGCCAATTTCACCTTTTCTTAGTTTGGCACCGAATCCCTCCGTTGCTACAGCCGGTGCCATAAATATTAGACACCGGTGACATGACTAGTCTGTAGGGACTATTGGCAATTTAACAACATGTGGAGTGCCCTGGGCAAGAAGTGCCCAAACAAGTACAAGAAGCGACATGACTCCACGATCATAGGCATTACATATTTCGAATGGGAAACGCTTGTCAAAGTTTAATCATTGATGTTAGCAAGAAGCGACAGGACTCCACGATCATAGGCATTACATATTTTGAATGGGAAAAGCTTTTCAAAGTTTAATCATTGATGTTAGCAAGAAGACGTTAGTTTAATATATTGGAATTGGAAAACCTTGTCAAAATTTGCTCATTGATGTTAGAGAGAAGACATGCATTTGATATTTTTGAGTGGGACGCCCTTGCTATGAGCAGCGTCGAGTGTTTTTTCCTATTCCTGTGTTCAGTTTAGAAGTAAATAGTTACTCTGTTGAGATATTTCTGTGTTAAGAGTTTGTTCTGAATATTGTCTATGTAATGCCAGGCCTTGTGTTTGATTGCAAAGTTGAGCTTGGAATGTTGTGGCATGCGCCATCATGAGCTGTTCACCGTGCCTCCTGAGAATAATGCTTCATATTGTTTTGCACGTCGATCTAATGCCACTGATTTGCTTGTTAAGAAGATCATCCTCTTCTGTTGTTTCTGTGCTTAAGAAGTTCATCGTCCGATGTTTCATTCATAGCCTATACGACAAGTCGGGTAGGTTAGACGTGAAACCATATGATCTTACGACCAACTCATGATATTAGGCCGTGATTGGATCGTCGTTTTCCAACCAAAACCGCTTGTAAAACTGAAGCTTGTAAATTAAAGCAGACGGTCTCGGGCGAAGGCGCTTGGTTGGTCGATTTCGACTAGTAAAATATCATAAGTACTTGACACATGATAAAAACGCTGAACAACACTCAGACGATTGCTAATCCAGCCATTAGCTGCTGTTTTAGCCTTGCCCATGGATGGCATGATACGCACGTCGTGCATGTATCGTCTGGTAATGTCGTCCATATAGCAGTGCTCGTAAAATATACACTGGTCTCTCAAATTACATGCGTAACCCGCCGGTTTTACTTACAGACCTCAGGCCCTCGGTTTCATTACGCCTGTATTTTACGCATTGTTTTCAATGACGAGTAAATTACACTTGTATGTTAATACATGTTTGAAATAAACCAGAGCTCCCAAGCGTGGCCTTACCGTTTCATGCCGTCTCAGTTTCTCGAAGGAGCTCATAGGTGTCCGATGATCCTGGCTTCCTAAATGAGTAGCAGGCGCTGTATCAGACCATTCGTAGGGCCCACAAGGCCCTCTCCATTGTCCTTCAAGTTGTTGCGCTTGGCGTGGCGTCGAGGATTGTTAACATCGTCAACGAACATGAGGATTCAGGAGATGACTTTATTTTGACTGGATGACACTAGGGACCCACTAGGGCCATAGCCGTACGTACGCAAGTGCCTCCTTATTATGTACAACTATTTTTTTTGCTTTCTCCTGGTTTCCTGACATCACGGTCCCACACCATTGTCAACCTACGTAGTCAATATAGACGAGAGAATTGCACAAGGTGCGGCCGACAGCTGGGACCAAGCAGCTCGAGCAGTATTTGTGTTTTTGAGGCGTGAGCACTACAGAGTTTTTCTTGGGGATGATTTCGTTGTTATTCAGAGGAGAGCAGGGTATTAACTGGGCGGGCTGTGGCTCGTCTAGCCCAGGCTAGATATCCAGCCCAGATACTCATTTTTTCAAGATGAAAATGGCTAGCCCAACTATATGTCTTTTTGAGGAATACCCAGGCAAGGTCACCTTGTTATTCTCTGCCCCGCTGGGCTGCAAATCTTTCCTAGGAGGGATGCATTAGGCTTAACAGGAAAATGGGCTTTAAAAAATAAAAAATGGGATGTAATTATAAAAACTGGGCAGTAACTATAAAAAAAATCCACCAAACATGAAATTAGTTTATAAAATATTATTTATGGATTTTGAAAATCTTAAATTTTCATTGTTGCACGCGCAATGTTTCGTTGGATTTTTACGTAATACAAATTTATATTTAATCTGACTAGAAATTTCGAGATAAAAATATTTCGGAGCCCATCAAAATGTGGGAAATTTTATTGAATTCTGTCTTCAACGGTTGGTTGAAATTATTAATCATTGTCCTAGCTAGAAAATGGGTTGTACTGTTAACAAACTATAAATGGGTTGTTGTAAATTCCATTAGAATTCCAAAATGGGCCGTACATTCTTTCAAAACGCGAATGGGCTATAAGTTCTTTGCCACACACTTGTGGGCCTACTATGTGACGCGTCCCCTAAAAAATAAGTTGACGCGTATGCAAGGCTTTGCCAACTTATTATAGTCAACACACGGTTATAGCAGCAGTGGCCGTTGGATGTCTATCCAACGGATGTCGTGCTTCTTCAATCTCGGATATTCTTAGCTTCGGCCGCCCAAAAAATGATTCCTCCCCCTGACATCTGGGCGCACCGTTTCGGAGGCTGACCTGTGGGCCTACTAAGTTGGAGCGTACCAAGGGCTTTGTCAACTTAGTCAATAATAAATGTTTCTAGCTTCAGTGACCGTACGATGTCCATCTAACGGCCGTAGTGCTTCTTCAACCTCTGGTCTTCTTGGTCCAGCCGCCCAAACCAACGTCGGTCGTGCCGCCTGCTCCTGCCTCCCATGGCCGGCTGTGCTGCCGTGGAGGCCTCACCGCCCCCATACTACTCCCACCGCTGGCCAGGCCATCCTACCACTCACCCACACCCCCTGTTATTCTACGGCGACGGCAGCCTCACACCGCAGCCGAACCAGTGAACCCTCGTACTCCTCTCCGTGCGGGCTTCCAATGCAGCGTCTTCCCCGGCTCCGCATCGTCCCCTTCCTAGGCCTCGCCGTCGTCCAGACCACCGCCCTGGTGCTCTCGGCGCGGCGTGGTCAACGTGCTCAACGACCGACTTCCATCAGAAGAGTACTGTACGTGGAGAGGCTGACAGCTGGGTCCAGGCGGCCGCAAGGAAGTGCCTCCTTATTACGAGCAAAATAATTATTCCTCCACCTTACAGCAGGGACCCACCAGATGGGCCACCTTATTTCGCGAAAAAATGTTTCCCCCCTGACTGCTCGGACCCACCGGACGGGCCAGCGTATTTCGCGAAAAAACGTTCGCCCCGCTGTCTGCTCGGACCCACCGGAAGTGCCTCCCTATTACGAACAAAAAATGAATACTCCCCCTGCTAGCTGGGACCCACCATGGTGGGAGGCTAACTTGTGGGCCTACTAAGTTGACTGGGATGGGGGCCTTGGTCAACTTTAGTCAATATGAACGGTTGTAGCTCTAGTGACCGTACGATGTCCATCCAACGGCCGTAGTGCTTCTTCAACCTCTGGTCTTCTTGCTCCAGCCGCCCAAAGCAGCGTCGGTCGTGCCGCATGCTCCTGCCTCCCGTGGCCGGCTGTGCTGCCGCGGAGGCCTCACCGCCCCTACTATTCCCACCGCTGGCCAGGCCCTGCGGCGACAATAGACTCACACTGCAGCCGAACCAGTGAACCCTCGTACTCCTCTCCGCGCGGGCTTCTACTGCCGCGTCTTCCCCGGTTCCCCGTCGTCCCCTTCCTAGGCCTCGCCGTCGTCCACCTCCTTGGTGCTCTCGGCGCGGCGTGGTCAACATGGTCAAGGAACGACTTCCATCGAACGTGGATTGTACGTGGAGAGGCTGACAGCTGGGTCCATGGCCACGGCAAGGAAATGCCTCCTTATTACGTGCAAAATAATTATTCCTCCACCTGACAGCTGGGACCCACCGGACGGGCCACCGTATTTCGTGAAATAAACGTTTCCCCCTGACTGCTGGGACCCACCAGCTACACCTTCGCACGCAAGGAAGTTTGTCCGGGTAAAAAACGATTCACCCCCCTGACTGCTGGGACCCACCAGCTACACCTTCGCACGCAAGGAAGTACGTCCGGGTAAAAAACGATTCACCCCCCTGACTGCTGGGACCCACCAGCTACATGTTCGCACGCAAGGAAGTGCCTGACAGTCGGGACCCCTAGGTCGAAGCGTACGTAGCGTTGTCATTCTGGTCGCGAACGTGTACGTACATATATACTGGTCGATGTAGAGGCGCGCACGTGTCGTAGTAGAGGCTTGCACGTAGCATGTACACGTACGTACAACAGTCAGGGTGCCAGAAAGAAAATACGGCCACGTATGTGTACATATGGGCGGGGTCTCGAATGCCTACTCGCGCATACGTACGGCGAGGGCTCGTGTACATGGCTGGGTTGGAACGGAGAAACAGTGTCGTCGTCGTGTTCATGGGGAGGCAACAGAATGCGTCGTGTTAATCGGGAGGGCTTGGACGGAACAGGCAATGGAAACGAGGCCTGGCGTACCGCAGAACGGAGGAAACGGCCTTGTGTTCGACCGGCCACATTCGAAACGGGATCCTGTTCATCGGGAGGGGTGTGGCGTACCGCAAAATGGAGGAAACGGACCTCCTACGGTCGAAATGGGGGTCCTGTTGATCGGGAGGGGTGTGGCGTACCGCAAAACGGAGGAAACGGACTTGTGTTGGAGCGCTACGGTCGAAATGGGGGTCCTGTTCATTGGGAGGGGTGTGGCGTACCGCAAAACGGGACTCCACGGGATACTGTTCATCTCCACCGTCGACCTCCTCTAGCCTCCACGGGCTCCTGTTCATCCAGCCTCCACGGGCTCCTGTTCATCCAGCCTCCACCACGCGCTACTCCACCGGCTATTGTTCAACCACCCCTCCACCGTCTACTGTTCATCCAGCCCTCCACACCACGGGGTCCTGTTCAACCACCCCTCCATGGGCACCCCTCCACCGTCTAGTGTTTATCCAGCCCTCCACACCACGGGGTCCTGTTCAACCACCCCTCCACGGGCACCCCTCCATCGTCTACTGTTCATCCAGCCCTCCACACCACGGGGTCCTGTTCATCCACCCCTCCACCGTCTACTGTTCATCCAGCCCTCCACCAGACCACGGGGCCCTGTTCATCCAGAGGCAACACCACCACTCATAGTTCATCCAAACCCCCCCGCAATGCTCACTGTTCATCCCATCGATCGGCTTCAGTTAGCAGCAGTAGCGAAGGAATCCTCGATCAGGTTCAGTTAACAGCCATCGATCGATCGCTCGGGTTTAGTAACGCGTAGCCTGCAGTGCAATCGCTTGGGTTCAGTTAGAGCCCAACGCCACGCTCGGGTTCAGCTAGAGCCAACGCCTCGGACACACGCGCGTACGTGTACGAGAGAAACGCTCATCGCTCAGCCCCCGGCCTCCCACCATAACCGGGAACTCCCAGAAATTTTCCTCCCCCTCGCTTCTACCATGATTTTTCTGTCATGGACGGCCCAAAGAATGTCATGCAGCTGCGTCTCCGGCCCGCCTAGGATGAAAAGCCCATTTTCTGTCATGATTTTTTGTCATAGAAGTAGGAGCCCACCACATCTATGATGATATCGGGTGTCATATGTATGACAAAAAAATTTCATTTGGCCCAAAATGTCACGGATGTTTCTTTTTTTTTAGTGTAAAAGTGAGTGTAAACGGTATTGCAATGCTTTGAAACAAGGCATAGGGTTCATACTTTCAATAGTGCAAGTCCTCTCAACAATAATAACATAATTGGATCATATAACTATCCCTCAACATGCAACAAAGAGTCACTCCAAATTGACAAACGGCGGAGACCAAATGAAGAGATTATGGTAGGGTACGAAACCACCTCGAAGTTATTCATTCCAATCAATCCGTTGGGCTATTCCTATAAGTGTCACAAACAGCCCTAGAATTCGTACTAGAATAATACCTTAAGACACAAATCCACCAAAACCCTAATGTCACCTAAATACTCCAATGTCACCTCAAGTATCCGTGGGTACGATTATACGATACGCATCACACAATCTCAGATTCATCTATTTAACCAACACATAGAACCGCAAAGAGTGCCCCAAAGTTTGTACCGTAGAATCACGACGAAAACGTGTGCCAACCCCTATGCATAGGTTCATGGGCGGAACCCGCAAGTTGATCACCGAAACATACATCAAGTGAATCATGTGATATCCCATTGTCACCATAGATACGCACGGCAAGACATACATCAAGTGTTCTCAATTCTTTAAAGACATCCGATAAGATTACTTCAAGGGGAAAACTCAATCCATTAGAAGAGAGTAGAGGGGGAGAAGAAACATAAGATCCAACTATAATAGCAAAGCTCGCGATACATCAAGATCGTGCCAAATCAAGAACACGAGAGAGAGAGAGAGATCAAACACATAGCTACTGGTACATACCCTCAGCCCCGAGGGTAAACTACTCCCTCCTCGTCATGGAGAGCGCCGGGATGATGAAGATGGCCGCCGGTGAGGGATCCCCCCTCCGACAGGGTGCCAAAACAGGGTCCCGATTGGTTTTTCATGGCTACAGAGGCTTGCGGTGGCGGAACTCCCGATCTAATCTCTGTTCTGGAAGTTTTAGGGTAAGTAGGTATATATCGGTGCAGGAAGTATGTCGGTGGAGCTTCGAGGGCCCCACGAGGCAGGGGGCGTGCCCTAGGGGGGTGGGCGCGCCCCCACCCTCGTGAGCACCTCCCTTCTCTCCTGACATGGGGTCCAAGTCCATCCGGTAGATTTCCTTCCAAAAATAACTTCTCCAGTTGATTTCGTTCCGTTTCGGCTCCGTTTGATATTCCTTTCCTTTGAAACACTGAAATAGGCAAAAAACAGCAATTCTGGGTTGGGCCTCCGGTTAATAGGTTAGTCCCAAAAGTAATATAAAAGTGGAAAATAAAGCCCAATGTTGTCCAAAACAATAGATAATATAGCATGGAGCAATCAAAAATTATAGATACGTTGGAGACACATCATTCCTCCACCCGACATCTGGGACCCACCGGAAGGGCCTCTGCATTTCGCGAAAATAACATGCCACCCGCTGACATGTCAGACGCACCTGCTATCTTCGCACGCAAGAAAGTGCCACCTTATTATGCACAAAAAATGAATATTCCCCCTGCCAGCTGGAACCCAGCATAGTGGGAGGCTGACTTGTGGGCCTACCAAGTTGATGGGGACGGAGGGCTTTGTCAAATTAGTCAATATGAATGATTGTAGCTCCTGTTACCGTACGATGTTCATCCAACGGCCGTAGTGCTTCTTCAACCTCTGGTCTTCTTGCACCAGCCGCCCAAACCAGCGCCGGTCGTGCCGCATGCTCCTGCCTTCCGCCCCCTACTACTCCCACCGCTGGCCAGGCAATCCCTCTACTCACCCACACCCCTTGTTATTCTGCGGTGACAGCAGCCTCACACCGCAGTCGAACCAACGAACACTCGTACTCCTCTTCACGTGGGCATCCACTTCCGCGTCTTCCCCGGCTCCGAGTCATCCCCTTCCTAGTCCTCGCGTCGTCCACCGCCGTGGTGCTCTTGGCGCGGCGTGGTCAAGGAACGACTTCCATCGGACATGGAATGTACGTGGAGAGGCTGACAGCTGGGTCCACGGCCACAGCAAGGAAGTGCCTCCATATTACACGCAAAATAATGATTCCTCCACCTGACAGCGGGGACCCATCGGATGGGCCACCGTATTTCGCGAAATAAACGTTTCCCCCTGACTGCTGGGACCCACCAGCTACATCTTCGCACGCAAGGAAGTGCGTTCGGGCAAAAAAACGATTCGCCCCCCTGAGTGCTGGGACCCACTAGCTACATCTTTGCACGCAAGGAAGTGCGGCCGGGCAAAAAAACTATTTGCCCCCCTGACTGCTGGGACCCACCAGCTACATCTCCGCACGCAAGGAAGTGCGTGACAGTCAGGACCCACCTGGTCGAAGCGTACGTAGCGTTGTCATTCTGGTCGCGAACGTGTACGTACATACTGGTCGATGTATAGGCGCGCACGTGTCGTACTAGAGGCGCGCACGTGTCGTAGTAGAGGCGCATGTAGCATGTACACGTACGTACAACGGCCAGGGTGCCAGAAAGAAAATACGGCCACGTATGTATACATACGGGCGGGGTCTCGAACGCCTACTCGCGCATACGTACGGCCAGGGCTCGTGTACATGGATGGGTCGGAACAGAGAAACAACGTTGTCATCATGTTCATGGGGAAGCAACAGAATGCATCGTGTTCATGGGGAGGCATCAGAATGCATCATGTTCATCGGGAGGCAACGGAACGCGTGGGAGCCAACCGGCTGGGTCAGAACAGAATGCGTGGTCGTGTTCATCGGGAGGGCTTGGATGGAACACACGATGGAAATGAGGCCTGGCATACCGCGCAACGGAGGAAACGGACCTTTTAAGTTTGGAACAGGTTCCTGTTGATCGGGAGGGGTCTGGCGTACCGAAAAACGGAAGAAACAGACCTGCTATGGTCGAAACGAGGGTCCTGTTGATCGGGAGGGGTGTGGCGTACCGCAAAACGGAGGAAACGGACTTGTATTGGAGCGTTACGGTCGAAACGGGGTTCCTGTTCATCGGGAGGGGTGCGGCGTACCGCAAAACGGGACTCCACGAGATACTGTTCATCTCCACCGTCGACCTCCTCCAGCCTCCATGGGCTCCTATCCATCCAGCCTCCACCGCGCGCTACTCCACCAGCTACTGTTCAACCACCCTCCACCGTCTACTGTTCATCCAGCCCTCCAAACCACGGGGTCCTGTTCAACCACCCCTCCACGGGCACCCCTCCACCATCTACTGTTCATCCAGCCCTCCACACCACGGGGTCCTGTTCAACCACCCCTCCACCGTCTACTGTTGAAATAGTTTCACTACTCACGCCACCTGGAACACCACAGCATAATGGTGTGTCCGAACATCATAATCGTACTTTATTAGATATGGTGCGATCTATGATGTCTCTTACCGATCTACCACTATCGTTTTGGGGTTATGCATTAAAGACAGCTGCATTCACGTTTAAAAGGGCACCATCTAAGTCCGTTGAGACGACACAATGTGAATTGTGGTTTGGCAAGAAACGAAAGTTGTCGTTTCTTAAAGTTTGGGGTTGTGATGCTTATATGAAAAAGTTTCATCCTGATAAGCTCAAACCCAAATCGGAGAAATATGTCTTCATAGGATACCCAAAGGAGACTCTTGGGTACACCTTCTATCACAGATCCGAAGGCAAATTATTCATTGCTGACAGTGGATCCGTTCTAGAGAAGGAGTTTCTCTCGAAAGAAGTGAGTGGGAGGAACGTAGAACTTGATGAGGTAACTGTACCTACTCCCTTATTGGAAAGTAGTTCATCACAAAAATCTGTTCCTGTGACTACTAGACCGATTAGTGAGGAAGCTAATGATGATGATCATGTAACTTCAGATCAAGTTACTACCGAACCTCGTAGGTAAACCAGATTGAGATCCACACCAGAGTGGTACGGTAATCCAGTTCTGGAGGTCATGTTACTTGACCATGACGAGCCTACGAACTATGAGGAAGCGATGATGAGCCCAGATTCCGCGAAATGGCTTGAGGCCATGAAATCTGAGATGAGATCCATGTATGAGAACAAAGTATGGACTTTGATTGACTTGCCCAATGATCGGCGAGCCATTGAGATTAAGTGGATCTTCAAGAGGAAGACGGACACTGATAGTAGTGTTACTATCTACAAAGCTAGAATTGTCGCAAAAAGGTCTTCGACAAGTTCAAGGTGTTGACTACGATGAGAGTTTTTCACTCGTATCTATGCTTAAATCTGTCCGAATCATGTTAGCAATTGCCGCATTTTATGAAATCCGGCAAATGGATAAACAAAACTGCATTCCTTAATGGATTTATTAAAGAAGAGTTGTATATGATACAACCAGAAGGTTTTGTCAATCCTAAAGGTGCTAACAAAATGTGCAAGCTCCAGCGATCCATCTATGGACTGGTGCAAGCATCTCGGAGTTGGAATATGCACTTTGATGAGATGATCAAAGCATATAGTTTTATACAGATTTGCGGTGAAGCCTGTATTTACAAGAAAGTGAGTGGGAGCACTACAACATTTCTGATAAGTATATGTGAATGACATATTGTTGATCGGAAATAATGTAGAATTATTCTGCAAAGCATAAAGGAGTGTTTTCAAAGAAGTTTTTCAAAGAAAGACCTCGGTGAAGCTGCTTACATATTAAGCATCGAGATCTATAGACATGTTTGTTAACAAGATCTATAGACATTAATCAAAGATTGTTATGTTTCCTAACCATAGACATGTGTTGTCATTTGATTAACGGGATCACATTATCAGGAGAATGATGTGATTGACATGACCCATTCCATTAGCTTAGCACCCGATCGTTTAGTATGTTGCTATTGCTTTCTTCATGACTTATACATGTTCCTATGACTATGAGATTATGCAACTCCCGTTTGCCAGAGGAACACTTTCTGTGCTACCAAACGTCACAACGTAACTGGGTGATTATAAAGGAGCTCGTGTCTCCAAAGCTACATGTTGGGTTGGCGTATTTCAAGATTAGGATTTGTCACTCCGATTGTCGGAGAGGTATCTTTGGGCCCTCTCGATAATGCACATCACATAAGCCTTGCAAGCATTTCAACTAATGAGTTAGTTGTGAGATGATGTATTATGGAACGAGTAAAGAGACTTGCCGGTAATGAGATTGAACTAGGTATTAAGATACCGATGATCGAATCTCGGGCAAGTAACATACCGATGATAAAGGGAACAACGTATGTTGTTATGCGGTCTGACCGATAAAGATCTTCGTAGAATATGTGGGAGCCAATATGAGCATCCAGGTTCCGCTATTGGTTATTGACTGGAGACGTGTCTCGGTCATGTCTACATTGTTCTCGAACCCATAGGGTTCGCACGCTTAAGGTTTCAATGACAGTTATATTATGAGTTTATGAGTTTTGATGTACCGAAGGAGTTCGGAGTCCCGTATGAGATCGGGGACATGACAAGGAGTCTCGAAATGGTCGAGACGTAAAGATCGATATATTGGACGACTATATTCGGACATCGGAAAGGTTCCGAGTGATTCGGGTATTTTTCGGAGTACCGGAGAGTTATGGGAATACGTATTGGGCCTTATTGGGCCATACGGGAAAGAAGAAAAAGGGCCTCAAGGGTGGCCGCACCCCTCCCCTTGGTCTGGTCTGAAATGGACTAGGGAAGCGGGAGCGCCCCCTTCCTTCCTTCTCCTTTTCCCTTCCTCTTTTCCTATTCCATATGGGAGGTGGAATCCTACTAGGACTAGGGAGTCCTAGTAGGACTCCACACTTGGCGTGCCCCCTCCTAGGGCCGGCCTCCTCCTCCCTTGCTCCTTTATATACGGGGGCAAGGGGGCACCCCTAGACACACAAGTTGATCCACGTGATCATATTCTTAGCCGTGTGCGGTGCCCCCTTCCACCATAATCCTCGATAATATTGTAGCGGTGCTTAGGCGAAGCCCTGCAACGGTAGTACATCAAGATTGTCACCACACCGTCATGCTGACGGAACTCTTCCCCGACACTTTCCTGGATCGGAGTCCGGGGATCGTCATCGAGCTGAACATGTGCTAGAACTCGGAGGTGCCGTAGTTTCGGTGCTTGATCGGTCGGGCCGTGAAGACGTACGACTACATCAACCGCGTCGTGCTAACGCTTCCGCTGTAGATCTACAAGGGTACGTAGATCACACTCTCCCCTCTCATTGCTATGCATCACCATGATCTTGCGTGTGCGCAGGAATTTTTTTGAAATTACTACGTTCCCCAACAGAGTGCTCATGCAGGAAGGAAAAGTTGTAGCTTATACCTCCAGACAGCTACGACCTCATGAGATGAATTATGCCACGCACGATTTGGAGTTAGCAGCCATAGTGCATGCACTCAAGACGTGGAGACCTTTCCTTGTCGGAAATAGTTGTGATGTTTACACGGATCATAAGAGGTTGAAGTACATTTTCACGCAGAAGGAGTTGAACCTCAGACAAAGGAGATGGCTTGAATTGATCAAGGACTATGATATGAGATTGCATTACCACCCAGGGAAAGCAAATGTTGTAGCAGATGCCTTGAGCCATAAAAGCCATGTGAACACCCTCATAGCTGGAGGATTACCTCAGAATTTAGCCGACAATCTCAGAGATCTCCGATTGGAAATAGTACCAAGAGGATTTGTCGCCACCTTGGATATTCAGTCCACTCTGACCGAAAAGATCCGTGAAGCGCAGAAGACGGACAAGGAAATTGCAGAGATAAAGGAAAAGATGAGTAATGGAAAGGCTAAAGGTTTTCGTGAGGATGAACACATAACTTTATGGTTCAAGGATCGTATCTATGTGCCTAATGACCCAGAGGTCTGGAAGTTAATTCTTCAGGAGGCCCTTGACTCACCGTACTCGATTCACCTAGGCAACACCAAGATGTATCTGGACTTGAAGGTAAGTTTCTGGTGGACAGGTATGAAGAAGGATATTGCCGAGTACGTAGGAGTATGCGATGTTTGTCAGCGAGTAAAGGTGGAGCATCAGAAGCCGGCAGGGTTACTTCAACCACTGCCGATTCCCGAGTGGAAATGGGAAAAACTTGGAATGGATTTTATTACAGGATTACTCAGGACCCGTTCTGGTTATGATTCTATCTGGGTAGTGGTTGATCGCTTGACCAAGGTAGCTCATTTCATTCCCGTGAAGACTACATATACCAGCGCTAAGTTAGCCAAGATATACATGACCAGGACCGTATGTCTACATGGAGTTCCGATGAGTATCGTGTCAGATAGAGGAACGCAATTTACCTCAAAGTTTTGGAATCAGTTGCATGAAACTTTGGGTACGAGGCTGGAGTTCAGTACAACTTTTCATTCGCAGACAGATGGACAGACCGAGAGAGTCAACCAGATTCTGGAGGACATGTTGAGAGCCTGTGCGCTAGACTATGGGTCTAGCTAGGATGACAATCTGGCATACGCATAGTTCTCGTACAACAACAGCTATCAGACCACTCTGAAGATGGCCCCTTTCGAAGCTCTATACGGAAGGAGGTGTAGAACACCATTGCTGTGGGATGGTGTTGGAGACTGAAAACTTTTTGGTCCCGATCTTATCAGAGACTCCGAAGAGAAAATCAAGCTGATTCGAGATATACTCAAGATAGCCCAGTCGAGACAGAAGAGTTATGCCGACAGTAAACGCAAGGAGATAACGTATGAAGTTGGAGATCGAGCATATCTCCGTGTGTCCCCACTTCGTGGAATCAAGAGATTTGGGGTTAAAGGAAAATTAACACCTAGGTTCATTGGCCCCTACAAAATCCTCGAACACAGAGGAGATGTTGCGTATAAGCTGGAATTGCCAGAAGGATTGTCAGGAGTTCACGATGTCTTTCACGTATCCCAGCTGAAGAAATGCCATGCCGAGATGGCCGATATTCCTCTGAGAGACAGAGGCCCCTAGAATCCATACAGCTGGATAGTGATCTGACTTATGAGGCGAAACCCATCAGAATTCTTGAGACTACGAACAGAGTTACCCGGAGCAAGATCATCAAATTTAGCAAGGTTCTGTGGAGCCACCACTCTGAGGAGGAAGCCACCTGGGAGCGAGAAGAAGATCTCCGCCAAGACCACCCACACCTATTTGCTAACCAACCCAAATCTCGAGGGCGAGATTCATCTTAAGGTGGGTAGGTTTGTAACATCCCAAATTTTCAATTTGGAATGTTTTACAATTATTAGCTAAGCATCTATGCATTTTGTTTGAATTGAGTGGCATTTGGAAAATTCAGAGGCATTTGAGTTTTATTTGAATTTGAATTTGATTTTGGCAATTGAAATTTATTTCAAATATCCCTGACAAATACTTGATCAAAAGTATGAGATAAGCTAACATGACACTCCAAAATGTTAGAAGAAATTAATGCCAAAAGTTTCGAATTCCAATTTGAGTTTTATTTGAATTTCCAAATAAAATTGTTTTTTTAAGTTTCCTGTTCACCTCTGAAAAAATGTTCATGTTGTAGCATTTATTTTTCTGATGTTTTTAATATATATATATGTCCTATATAAAAATATTATAGATTCCTCTATATTTTACTTTTCTCCCTATCTTATTCATAAAAAAACCCGGCGCACCAGGCGCCCACCAGGCCAACCGGCCAAGCCGGCCCAGCCGACGCCCGAGCCAGCAAGCCCAGCAGCGCCGAGCCGCAGCCCACCAGCGACCGAGCCGGCCTGCCCTAGCGCTCGACGCCCGAACCCTTCCCTTCGGTCGACCGCTCGCCGCCTCCTCTCTCCCTCTCACTGACCTGGGACCCCACCCTATCCCTAACCCCTCGCCCACGACACGCCGCACCGGAGCACGCGCAGAGCGCGCCCGACACCGCGATCCTCTCGGGATCGTGATCCCGAGTCAACCCCTCTCCCACGCTTATGTCCTATAAATACCTACGCATCTCCTCTTCCGAATCCCCCTAAAACCCTACTCCAAAACCCACCATAACCCCTCCACCATCCGAATGCATCTCGCCGCCGCTGCCTCCACTACTAGGAAAAGGCCTACTAATGGCGCACCTAATTTGGCCATTAATGGCGCATTAGTGGTGCGCCATTAGTGCCACGCCATTAGTATATTTTACTAATGGCGCACCACAGGTGCGCCATTAGTATCTGGTATACTAATGGCGCACCTCAGATGCGCCATTAGTATATACAACAGTGCGCCATTAGTATGCCTCCCAGGGGGCCATGTATACCCAGGTGCTTTGGCATACTAATGGCGCACAACAACAAGATGCGCCATTAGTAACTTCGGCATACTAATGGCGCACTGTTTAATGATGCGCCATTAGTATCCTTTGGCATACTAATGGCACACTGTGATGTGATGCGCCATTAGTATGAATATTAGGTTTTTTTTATTTTTTAATTTTCTGTTTTTTGCACAAGTTACAAAATGTATAATTGGACAAAATATAGACAGCACACATCAACAACAGATTCATCGAATACAATAGAAGATTAGTCTCTGAATACAATTCATCATATTAGTCTCCGAATACAATTCATCATATTAGTCTCCGAATTGAAAAGACCGAAGAAAGATAGAACATTATATTACAAGTCTCGAGACCGCGAGTAGCGAGTTTGTCTTCACATTACAAGTCGATATCGATCATCTAAACTACCATCACATAGAAGAGAGCTGCGGTCATCACGATGAGCATCATCACGATGAAACTCGTCTTCATCCGGTTCCTCCAGCGCTCCCTCCCCTCTCCCGCTAGATAGCGGGCGTATCTAGATTCGGCCTCGGCCCTAGTGGTGTACCCTTTGTAACTGTTACCGCTGAATCGGTGAACCTGTCTCCGACACTCCTCCCAGTCGTCGTAGACTCCGGGAACCTTACCCTTGTACACGACATACGACGACATCGCTATGCAGTAGCCAAACGAAACGTTAGTACCAATTCACAGACAATACATAAGCAATATATAAGTATGCAACAGAACGATCGGAAGAGAAAAGCAAGAAATTAATAGCATGGATTACATCTAAGTTGAACGACTCTCGAAACCAAAGAGACATACTACAAGTTCATTAAAGTTTAATTACAACATGAGCCAATCGATGTTTCAGAACTAGACACAGCATCACTACTTTCGACTCGACTCAAGGGACCGGAGCGTGGATGAAGCCGCAGTCTATCGTGGGAATCATGAAATAACGGTCGTTGTCAGCCTGCATTTGTAGCATTGTGTCGATGTCACTGTTGGACGGTTGATTTCTGAGGTAGAACTGCCCCGAGGTACGAAGGACATCTTGATGGATGATTTCCGCAAACTCCGACTGGATGCGAAAGAATTCTTGTCTAATGTACGCGTCCTGGATTGCCGACACGCTCGAGGCCCAATCTTTGAGTTTACTCGGTAGCAGAAGTTGATGATGGTCCCGTACGATCGCCCGCATGTGATGGATGGCGTAGTAGGCACCCTTCTGACCGCCAGGCGGCTGCTTGACACAGCAGAACGTCGTATTGTGGGAGAACACGTGCTTGCCGTACTTATGAATAGGCCTGGTGAAGGTGCCTCCAGATTTGACGTAGCCGGGGAGAACATCATCAAGGACCTTCTTGACATTTGTGTAGTCTACGTTCGACTGACGGTCCGGGTCGAAATACGTGGCCATGGAATATTTGGGGCTTAGGAGGATGAGCGTGCAATGTGTGTCACTGCAGAAAACACGGAATGTTAAAAGAAAAACGATCGAAATCTAAGAATTCATATGTTACGGGGCGGTTGAGGGGAGGACTTACTCGGGAAAGTAAGGCACGAGGAAGTTATCCTTATCTTGGTTTGCCAGAATGACGCCTTCGAGGTAAGAAGTCGCGACTTGCCGGTCCCCAGCGCTGCCCAAGATCTTGGCACGCATGTAGAAGGGGTCGACTATCACGATGTCCGGGGTCTTGTCGCGAATGATCCGCATCTCCATACTCAGCGAAAATAGCCGAACGAAGGTGTAGTGCAGCGGATGAAGGTTCAACATAGCGTGGATGTCATCAAACCGCAGGACGATCGTACCCCCGATGGAGTTATCCACAAAGCCCTTGCCCTCTGGCACCTTGGCCGCGAAAACCGGGTATGCCACATCCTTCTCTCCGAGACGCCGCTTCTCCAAAGAAAGAACACTGTCATGCAGACTCCGCATAGCACCGGTTGCAGCATCGAGCATATTTCTCGGTAGCATCGGCCTACCCGCCACATGCACCCTCCTCGAGATATCCTCAGGTGAAGGTGGCCCGTCCTGAGCACGGATCGTACTCGGTGC